>NW_026089623.1:19216282-19397464 GCF_024586455.1 Bactrocera neohumeralis
GTTGTATTTTTCTTTTCTCCCTTTCCTTTTCTGGGATACTTGATTAATTTTTTTTACACTTTTTTCTCCCTTTTATGGGATATTCGATTTATAGGTTTGTTTCCGTTACCTTTGTTGATTCGGGTAACCTTATGGAAATTTGGAGGTTTATATTATTTTTTTTATTTATGGACCCACACTTCCTATATGGACATCCGTGTCCTTTTAGTGGAGTCGAACCACACTTGATGAAGGATATTTTTGTGCGGGTCCCTGCTCGGGCGCCAATTAATTTTTTATTTTCTTTATTGGTTTTTTTTAAAAGTAACTTATAACTATCGCTTATAACTTATAACTCATAACTGCCCTATTTATCTCTAAATTTTAGTTCTTATAGTATTATAATGCTGATCATGCAAAAAGGATGGCTGTGGCATTTCTTGTTGCGTGATCAAGTTCTTCTTGTAATTGTATTCCAATAGATTTTATGATGACTTTGCAAATTGGCTATTGTTGATTTTAAATATTCTTTGTTTATGTTAATTCTATTTGTTATGATAGGCGGTTGGCTGGATCCTATGGATGAATGTGGTGTCGACTTACATCACATATGTGTCTACTAGAGATGAATGGGATAGGGGTTTATTTTAGTGGGTTTTGTTGCATTAACTTGAACTTGAAAACTACAGAATATCTTGCACTTAGTTTCTTTAAAATGTCAACTTTCTCTTTTATTGTTAGTAAATTTTTTCCTTTCCATTATGAAACCGCGCTACACAAAACGTCAGTTTAAAGTGATTCAAATCTCCCGAAACGCATATGCGTAAGAGTTATAAGATTTCATGATCGAAAAAAACAGAACTTATCAGAAATGCATTCAAACTAAAGAACCGTTACCAAAATCAACAAGGTTTTGTCGCAAGTATCGCGGTCAAATTGTTTGGATGTCGCAAGTACTGAGTACATAATGTAAAATATTTTTTAGTTAGAAGAATCGAGGTACCACTGTATTATTATTTAATATTACTTAGTTCTTACGAAAATATCCATATGCATGGAAAGATTGTTTATGTTCATTTTAATTTTAAATATAATTTATACACCCTTATTTTTATTAGAAGTAGATTGCTAAAGAAAGAAAGAAGAATTATAGCGAAAAAGAGAAGAAAGAGAACAAATTGCTCATATTAGCTTATTATCATATGGCAGCACTCCATTTCCTCATAATTGCTAGCACATAAATGATGCTCACTACGAATGTAAAAAGTAATTTTTAAAATATAAATTTCTTGTTTATAAAACGTGCAAAAAGTGTAAATTGTGAATTTGTTTAAAGGTTTACAGTTTAATTAAATGAATTTGAAGTGAAAAATGTGATTAAAGTGTGTTAAATGTAGTGAAATGGATTGTTGAAATGTTCGAATTTTGGGAATTTTTTAACTTCAAATTCGAATATCTCGTAAACTTTGCGGTACCTATAACCGTATATATTTTTTAATCAGGAGGACTTCCTCTTTCAAACGGTACCTTCAGATCGCGGTGCTAGAGAAATCGGAATTTTGCCTTAAAGAACACTCAAACCCTTCGCAATTCGTTGCTTTTGTTAGATTGTGAACTATCGAGGCACCCACTTGGCACATAGCTTTCGCGTCTTTGGGCCGTCATTTCCTCGGTGCTCATTTCGCTTCTTTTTAGCCAACCTCTTTTCAACGGTTGATTTCGCTGGTGCAGAGCTTAAATGCAACAGTATTTTCCCCCAAAAAGCAATGCTTTATTAACACACGAAATGCTTTATGATCCATTTTTCTGAACTAATAGTTATAATCTAACAAATAGAAATCATAGAGATGGTAGTAGTAGTATTATCTATGTGTCAGCCACAGTAAAGTCTGGGCGGGTCCTCCATCCATTATGTCATACTGAGTGTCCAATCGACAGTCATTCTAGTGGACTGCACATGATGAACCGGTCCTCAAGCGTGAAAGGACGAAAAAATCGGCTGGCATTCATCGACTGATTACTTCGCCAGTTATAATCCATTGCACTGCTGTCTGGTTGCAGTTCCATTTTACTATTCCAAATATTTAGCAGTTGTATTATTTTTGAAGAAGGATCAGTTTGAAATTGCACTCGTATCGTCACCTAAAATGCAAAATAACGTAACAACATTTTTGAAAATTTACAGTGGTGTGAATGAAATACGAAATAAAATGGAACAAGAGTGAAAAAATGTTAATATTGGTTAAAACTGATTCATATTTGAGCGCAGAAGCTGAAAATGTTAGACAAATGTGATTTGAAGTAGTGAATCGTAATCAATAAGATACTCATTTTGAATTTTTTGATGATACATTATTTTGCATTTTAGGTGAGGATATACTTAATTGTTTCCGTTTAAATATTCCTCGTTAGAGGGCTGCGTTAATAAACGTGTCCGGTCGCTGCTATATTCAAAGTGTTATAGGGAGAACCGCGGCCTTCGACGCGCTAATTATAGACACGTTCCCGCCGCCCCGGCCGCCCTTTACCAACGTTTCGCAATTTTTAAATCTGTAATATCTTCGAAAATATTCATTATATCATATGCAGTAAGGGGCCATACAGATCTATATTAAATCAACAATGTATTTAAGGTATTTCATTAAATACGTATTAATGTTGTATTGGTTAAAATTGCTTCGAAAATTAGCCATTATTTGTCTTAAAAAGTAAATGACAAAAAAAATGTTATTGTGGGATATCTATAAAAGATAGACATATACCATCGCGGAGTTTCTGTAGATCGCTTCAATGTGTAAAATACTTAGTACATCTATATATATAAAAGAAAGTTGTGTTAGTTACACCATTTATAACTCAAGAACGGCTGAACCGATTTGGCTGAAAATTGATGGGGAGGTAGCTTAGAACCAGAGTAAAAACATAGGATACCTTTTATCTCTTTATGTCAAAATTTAATATAACTCATTAATACAAAAAAATGTCTTTCAAATCATAAGCATTTGTTCAAAAATTCATGTTTGTAGGAATCATTTGAATATATGCGTACAATTTTAAACAGATTCTTCCTCGAAAATAATACAATTGCTAATTATTTGGAATAGTAGAAAAGATCTGCAACCAAATATGCAGTGAAATAGATTATAACTGGCTCAGCAATCAGTCGTTGAGTATGTATTATATATATATATGTCATAACCTTTCCAGCCAACTTTTTCGTTCCACGCTTTTGGTCATCAGTCGTAAAATGCAAAGAACAAATATTACATTTTGTTTTAAATTTGGGAAAACGTTTACTGAAACATTTCAAATGATGAAAAAAGTTTATGGTGATCCGTGCCTTTCCCGTAGTAATGTGCATGAGTGGTTTAAGCGATTCCAAGAAGGTCGTGAGGACCTCTGTGACGATCAGAAGTCGGTCGTCTTCAGAAGTCAAAAATAAAGACGATGCTGATTTGTTAAATAAATATTTTCTTCCGTGAAACGTGAAACGTGAATTACTTTTTTTATTTACCAACATTCTTTCATAATTCTAGTAGGGACGATAATCATTCACGTACTTTTTAAGAATAAATTGGGTTTTTGTGTTTGAGATGATTCAAACATGAGAAATCGTGTCGGCCAGTGAAAAAACGCTTCTCATTCACCGACAGATGTCGTCAAAAAATTCCGAAACAATTTGTTTATACACTCCACGATATACCTCATGATATGTGAAAAAAGTTCTATGGTAGGATAAAAATTTCTAATAAAAAAAATTTCAGAAAAAAACAGGCTAGATTACCATATAGACCCCTTAAAGAGATGTGCGCCATTATTGTTCATAACTGCTTCTAGATATCGTGGCATGGAGTTTATCAGCGAATGAATGTAGGTGGTATCAATGTTTTTCCTTTCACTGGGTATGTAACCCCTTAATTCTTTTATATATTAAACTGGCGACCATGGCGAAAAACTCCATTAGCATGGACTAAAGGTTCTCTATTGGCTTTAGATCTGAGCTCAGAGCTGGCCAGTGGAAGTACCTTAGAATTGCAAAAACTCTTTAGTCTTCTTCGACCGATAAATTTCTGCTATCCTGTAGAAAAATTAACTCAGAATCAACTCAATCTGCTGGTCACCAACAGCTGCACGAAGTACTCTGAGACTATTTGGGTAGAAATTAAATATATTTAGGTGGTTGTTTTATAATTAAAAGCATAAATAGTAAATTGCAAGACAAATTTTAATGTAATTATGTCCTATGTTTGTTCATTGAAGAAAATGTGGTTGCTTTATATTTATTTCGCTGGGGTATATCAATTAGTCGAACAAAAAACGCAAAAATCAAAAAGCAGCATTATAAATAATAATTTTTGTTTTCACATTTGTCCACATATTTTGTTAGCATTATAGAAATTTTAAAAAATTATATTGCTACTTATCAAAAATACATATTTTAAAGTAAGCAAGTTATTTAATTTTTTTCTATTTAATTTTTTTTTAGTTAATAATAAATATGTCAAAGCAAGAAAAAGTAAGAACAGGAACAACGGATGGTTGGTTTGAGGGATGGTTCAGCCGTCAAAAGATAAAAAACACCAGTAATAATTCAACTATGCCCATAAAATCAAATATATTTGATAACAATGAAAGTATTGACCTTCAGGCGCTCGAAAATGATATTCGAACGATGGATGACAGTGAAATAGACTTGAAGTTTTTGGAAATTCTGGAAGATATGAATATCCCTAAAGATAAACGTGAACCACTTCTAAAGAAAACTCTTACCGAAAAGCGCAAAATGGTATTTATGCATCTAAAAGGTAAGTTTTTACTTAAGGGTATGATTTATATTATATGTACCAAGCTTAAATTAGGAAAATTAGTATATGTACATAAATGTACCTACTTAAATTGTTGAGAACTTAAAAAATTAATAGGTAGGATATTAATAGAAATGCTTACACAAAATATTTTCTTTTAAGCTATTCTTATAAAGGGAAATGTAAAGTATATATGTATATTTACATAGATTTGTATTAAGGGTACTGAAAATTAGTATATACAGTTACGGTCAAAAATATAGAAGCATCTTCTTCTTCTTAATTGGCGTAGACACCGCTTACGCGATTATAGCCGAAACAACCGCGCGCCAGTCGTTTCTTCTTTTCGCTACGTGGCGCCAATTGGATATTCCAAGCGAAGCCAGGTCCTTCTCCACTTGGTCCTTCCAACGGAGTGGAGGTCTTCCTCTCCTCTGCTTCCCCCGGCGGGTACTGCGTCGAATACTTTCAGAGCTGGAGTGCTTTCGTTCATCCGGACAACATGACCTAGCCAGCGTAGCCACTGTCTTTTAATTCGCTGAACTATGTCAATGTCGTCGTAAATCTCGTACAGCTCATCGTTCCATCGAATGCGATATTCGCCGTGGCCAACGCGCAAAGGACCATAAATCTTTCGCAGAACTCTCGAAAACTCGCAACGTCGACTCATCAGTTGTTGACATCGTCCAAGACGGGAATTATGAGTGGCTTATAGAGTTTGGTTTTTGTTTGTCGAGAGAGGACTTTGCTTCTCAATTGCCTACTCAGTCCGATGTAACACCTGTTGGCAAGAGCTATTCTACGTTGGATTTCTAGGCTGACATTGTTGTTGGTGTTTACGCTGGTTCCAAGATAGACGAAATTATCTACAACTTCAAAGTTATGACTGTCAACAGTGACGTCAGTGCCAAGTCGCGGGGGCTACGACTGGTTGTTTGATGACAGGAGATATTTCGTCTTGCTCTCGTTCACTGCCACACCCATTTATTTTGCTTCCTTGTCCAGCCTGGAGAAAGCAGAACTAACGGCGCGGGTGTTGAGGCCGATGATATCAATATCATCGGCATACGCCGGGAGTTGTACACTCTTATAAAATATGGTACCTTCTGTATTTAGTTCTGCAGCTCGAAATATTTTCTCCAGAAGCAGGTTGAAAAAGTCGCACCATAGGGAATCGCCTTGTCTGAAACCTCGTTTGGTATCGAACGGCGCGGAGAGTCCTTCCCGATTCTGACGGAGATTTTGGTGTTGCTCAACGTCAGCTTACACAGCCGTATTAGTTTTGCGGGGATACCAAATTCAGACATCGCGGCATAAAGACAGCTCCTTTTCGTGCTGTCGAAAGCAGCTTTGAAATCGACGAAGAGGTGGTGTGTGTCGATTCTCCTTTCACGGGTCTTTTCCAAGATTTGGTGCATGGTGAATATCTGATCGGTTGTTGATTTGCCAGGTCTAAGGCCACACTGATAGGTTCAATCAGTTTATTGACGGTGGGCTTTAATTTTTCACACAATACGCTCGATAGAACCTTATATGCGATGTTGAGGAGGCTAATTCCACGGTAGTTGGTGCAGATTGTGGGATCTCCTTTTTTATGGATTGGGCATAGCACACTTAAATTCCAATCGTTGGGCATGCTTTCGTCCGACCATATTTTACAAAGAAGCTGATGCATGCTCCTTATCAGTTCTTCGCCGCCGTCTTTGAATAGCTCGGACGGCAATCCGTCGGCCCCTGCCGCTTTGTTGTTCTTCAGGTGTGCAATTGCTATTCGAACTTCTCCATGGTCGGGTAATGGAACGTCTGCTCCATCGTCATCCTTCTCCTGGTGTTGGGCGTTCACTGCCATTCAGCAGGCTGGAGAAGTGTTCCCTCCATAATCTAAGTATGATCTGGGCATCGGTAACTAGATCACCTTTGGGGGTTCTACAAGAGTATGCTCCGGTCTTGAAACCTTCTGTAAGCCGCCGCATTTTTTTCGTAGAATTTTCGAGCATTACCCCTGTCGGCCAGCTTATCAAGCTCTCCGTACTCACGCATTTTGGCCTCTTTCTTCTTCTGTCTGCAAATGCGTCTCGCTTCCCTCTTCAACTCTAGGTATCTATCCCATCCCGCACGCGTTGTGGTCTATTGTAACGTTGCGAGGCAGTCTGTTTTCTCTCCGCTGCGACACGGCACTCCTCGTCGTACCAGCTGTTCTTTTGCACTTTCCGAAAACCAATGATTTCGGTTGCAGCTGTACGTAAGGAGTTTGAAAAGTCGTCCCACAGTTCCCTTATACCGAGTTGTTGACGAGTGCTCTCAGAGAGCAGGAGTGCAAGCCGAGTAGAAAATCGTTCGGCTGTCTGTTGCGATTGCAGCTTCTAGACGTCGAACCTTTCTTGTGTTTGTTGGCGTGCGTTTTTTGCTGCACAGAGGCGGGTGCGAATCTTAGCTGCAACAAGATAGTGGTCCGAGTCGATGTTAGGACCTCGGAGCGCACGCACATCTAAAACACTGGAGACGTGTCTTCCGTCTATCACAACATGATCGATCTGGTTGGTAGTTTTTCGATCCGAAGACAGCCAGGTAGCTGATGATTCTTCTTATGCCGGAATCTAGTACTACAGATAGCCATATTTCGGGCCCCGGCGAAGTCGATCAGCCTCAACCCATTTGGGGATGTTTCGTTGTGGAGGCTGAATTTACCGACCGTAGTGCCAAAGATACCTTCTTTGCCCACCCTGGCGTTAAAGTCGCCAAGCACGATTTTGACATCTTGGCTGGGGCAGCCCTCATAAGTGCGCTCCAAGCACTCATAAAAGGCATCTTTGGTCACATCGTCCTTCTCTTCCGTCGGGGCGTGGGCGCAAATCCGCGATATGTTGAAGAACCTCGCTTTGATGCGGATTGTGGCTAGACGTTCATTCACCGCATTGAATGATAGTACTCGGCGACGGAGTCTCTCTCCCACCACGAGTCCTACACCAAACTTGGGCTCCTTTATATGGCCACTGTAGTAAATGCCACAAGAACCTACTCGTCACTGTCCTTGCCCCGTTCATCGCATTTCTTGGACGGCGGTGATGTCAGCCTTTATTTTTACGAGGACATCAACCAGCTGGGCAGCGGCACCTTCCCAATTAAGGGACCGGACATTCCAGGTGCATGCCCTCAATTCGTAGTCCTTATTTCGTTTGCCATGGTCGTCATCAAAAGGGGGGTCTCTCATCCGAGGCTGTTGTTGCTTTTTCATTGGGGTGTTTTTTACGTGGCGGGTCCCAAACCCAACGCACAACCCTATGTAGGAGATGTTTCGCCTTGTCACTTTAACTCGCCTTCAAACGGATGTTCTTAGGCTACCCAGAGGATACTTGGTCAAAGACCGGAAGTCGTGAGCTGCTTGAGTCATATGTAAAAGAATCGTTTCTGCGTGAACTTATACACATGACTCCATCCTCCATTCACAGTACAAATTTTCTGTTCTAAAAATTATAAATCTAATTTAAATTTAACTAAAAATGAATATTTTATTTTCACTCTATATCAAATGTTATTGTCAACAGTCCAAATATTGTAAAAACAAAAAAAAATCATAAATATTGCAAAAACAATGATCAAATAAAAAATTCCGAGGACCAAAAAATGTAATAAAAATATCTTACATAAAAAAAATATTTTTTAAGGGAGTTAATAGAAAAAATTGTTGGTACTTTGTAGTGTCCCCTTTATTGCATAATACAAATATACATCTTATAGGCACATCTTATAGACTACGGCACGTGCTCTGTGGAACAGAATATCAAACCTATTGAAGCTTCTCTTAGAGCTCCTTATTGATTTTTCATAAGTTTACGATTGGACTTGCAAGACTCGAAGAATGTTTCTGGACCCCGTCTTGTTGGAATTGCCAAATTGAAGATATGGAAGACGCATATGGCAGTCCGTGTTATCCTATATTCAAAAAATAGGTCCTACACCACACTATGAGAAACACCTTCAAATCAGTATATTTCACCTACGGGGTTTGAAGGACTTAGTCGTGAAGCGGACGTACATTTATCGTCTCTCACGTCCAACCATCATTTCCTATCATATTAATTTTACATTCAGCTCATAGCATGTCAAAGCTTTTTTTTTAATTTTCAGCTTTGCCCTAACTAGTGTGGCGTTTTGCAAACTGAATACGATTGGATCTATGTCGTTCACTTTTAAAATTACTGTTAACTCTAAAACTGGACAATGTTTGCCTTTTCTCTTTTTTAAAAGTACGTATGATTGCATTTGATATTATGCAACAAAGTTTTTACATAAATGGAATTAAAAAAAAGCAAGCATTGAAAACGATATCATTATTTTTTTTCCCAAGCTTATAAAAATTTTGAAAAAATTTATAATTCTGTGAAAAACTTAAATTGAAAATCTATAAATTTGTTAAGAAATTTTTTTTCCAAACGCCGAAGGCCCTCCTACTGGTGGAGGCTATTATGGGATCCCCCACCCAAAAAATAAAAGAAAAACTCAATAAAAAAGACTTAAGCTTAAACAAACCAACAATTTTTTCTGCCCTAACCTCAATTACGGAAAATCTCTATAATAATAAAAACATTGACTCCCAGAAAATTTTAACCATCAAGAATACAAACAAAAGTACAAAAAGCCGCTAAACACATAAAATATTTTTCTCATAACAAAAGGGCTAAATTTTATCATTAGTGAGAAGAATAGAAAACTAACAAAATTTACACGTGATGATAACTCGTTCTCGTCAACCGCAAAAAAACGCCGACATTTTAATAGAAACTAATATATGCGAAATTATCTGTGAATTAAAGGGCTGCATGAATACGCAAAAAACAAACTTTGAGTCACTGTCCAAAAATTTCAACTTGCACTCACTCACACAACGTAAAAATTAATTCTAATGTTTGGGTAAAATAAGGACCGAGTCTCATTAGTGAGAACAACAACGAGTTCGCTCAACTCATAGCACTCTCACAAGTAACGATCCACTCTCTGTAGAATTGGTCTACCAAAGCATTTCATTGTGTTGGTGTGAATTAATTCTGTGCAAGAAGGATGTTGGCTGAGTGAATGATGTTCGTGTGAATTAACAACTGTTAACTCGAGTTATTCTAGTTGCACGACTAGAAAGAAGTATGTAAATAGCGAATGTGGATAAAAAAAATGTTTCCAATATTCAATTTTATTGCAATTTTTCATGAAGTTTATTTAGGGATTAATAGATTCAACAAAATATTATAAAAAATAAAAATATTTTAGAACTAAAACCTGTCCTTTGGAACAATTGAAAAAAAAACTCTTTTTAAATCCCAAAATACATGCAACTTTTAGTTCCAAAGTATCACATTTTTATTAGTTACATTCGCGTTCATTTCCAGTCCAATTAACTCATGTGTAAATATACCTATGTATTATGCTAATAAGCTGTCGATAAATCGTAAAAAAAACATTAGGGAAAACCAAAAAACATATGTACGTGCGACGTACGAGTCTCTTTATATCGACTAACGAGAAACTTATACATATCATGAAATGAAATTATAATGAAAAGCATCAAATACCATACATGGATACATATGTATTTTTTATTTTTATGTATTCTAAACTATAAAATAAAAAAGAAATTCACTTATACTCGTGCAACAAAAAAATATACACATAATTCTTGTACTAAAAAATAAAATGTAAAGCCCTTCAGTCTCATATAAATTAAAAATAAAAAATTGCGCTATTAAAAGCTTAAACAAAAAAGAAGCAATTCATTTATCTAACAAAAATATACAATATATGCATAATTCATTTATTTAAAAAAAATTTGTAAAACATTCACCAGTCTTTTTGAACTTAAAAATAATTTATTTAAAGAATTAATGACTTCAGAAATTTAGAAAAGATAATTATCAAATTCGTTTTCAATGTTGCACATGTGTTTCTTATTAGTTTAAACTCTAGAAATAATTAATTAATTTACGTATTCGTATGTAAAAACATGGTTTTTCCTACAGTAACAGGGTTAGACCCAATAGCACAACGCTTTTCAGAAAGTAAATTTTTGGCATTTGAAAATATTCTCTCAGACGAGGCACTACTAATTTAAAAAGTAACGGAAATTTAAGTTTATTTGATTCCCACCATTATAAAACGTCAAAATTGTCGTGCATTACTTCGTTAACATTTTCGTATAATAGTAATTCATTTTGAACTCGATCAAGATTATTTGTTGGATTTGAAGGCTGAAGAAATCCTGAGAAAAGTTGTTCCTTATTATTTCAGAGAGAATTTAATTGACTACTTTCGTTATTGTTTTGATCTTGCTCAAAAATCAATATAATTATATATAATTTTTTTCTTCATTTGTAAACTGTAACAATTTATTAGTCGGTGCTTCTACGAGATATCAAGTTTGATTTGAAAATACGTATGTACAGCTGCGAGCACTGAAATATTAGTGTGCAATTGTGGTAAACATTTCTTGAAATTACAACAAATTGTTGTACTTGATACCACATATAGTACGTGCACATACATATCTGCAAATATATACCGTTTCAACAAATACTTACTGCTACAAGATTCAAAATCCCTTGATCGAAAGGCAATAAGCTTCATTCCAATTTTTCCGCTTTTTGTATAGTGAATAGTTATAGACAAAAACGATTGTTTTAAATAATTATCGGTCCATAAATCTGAGGTAAGTCCAAAGGTATTAAGTTCACTTAGTTCTAATTTTAAGGAATCGTGGGCTATATTGTATAGATTGTCTATGTTTCTGGATATCGTTGTTGGATGAGGTAATAGCTGATCAGTATATACGTTCGACTCATACTTAGCTCCAATTGAAAGCATTAGGTCCGTATATTTTTTCAGTCCTGCATCTTCGATCATCTTGAATGGTCTGCAATTTTTAGTGACCCATTCAGTGAACGTATCAGCAACATTTTTTTGTGTCGTTGTCCACTAATATCTTTGAGTTATCCGAACGGTTTTTTAAATTTTTATAGCATTTATGTTTCACAAGGTTAGACGTGCTATTCATAAATTTCAAAACGCTGTTACAATTTTTGCATGCAACAACATCTCTTACCAAACTGCCACTATTTTCAACCTTGCCAAAAATTTCCCAAACCTTGCTTTTCTAGCTTCAATAACCACTGTACATATATTTGCCTTTCACTATATTATCCTTAATTTCATTAAGCTGCTGCCTTAGTACAGGCGTCGACTGGGTTGACGATGCAGATTCATCTAATGTTACATATTTTTGTAAAACAGAGACACAGGTGTAATTACAACATGGCAAATATTAGAAAACAATTGCACTGAATTTCGCGGTCAATTACTTACATCCATTATGCCATGCCAAAACTATTTTACCCCCTTTTATCTTCGTATGCACAAAACAAATGACGAATTTAAATATTTAATAAACTGTCTCGGTTAAGCGTCTACGGCTATGGGTGCACCCTGTTCTGTTAAAAGAATGAGAGAAACAATGAATTCACATAACAATAAGTGACGATCACACACTATTCCACTACTAAGCGAACGCTAACGCTTTGAATTCACTGCTGGTTAATGATATGAGTGTGAGTTGGGTTTGTTTATGAGAGGAATGAGCTGAGTTTACCTGCTAGCGATAAACAACAACTCACAATGTCTTCTCTGTATCTGCATTCACATAATTCCAACTCAGCGTCGGCGATCAACTCGAGTTATGAGATGAATTCATAAATTCTCTGTTGCATTCATAGCGTGAATTAATTCTCGCAACCCTTTACTGTGAATATCATACAAAACTTAATACGGTGAAAGGCGTGATATTTTCTCCAGCTTTAACAAACCTTTCAGAAAAAGAAATAACAACTGACCTTAAGGATCAAAATGTAAGCAAAGTCAATAAAATAAAAAAAAAAACAAATAATGGATATGTAAATACTCCTTTGCATATCTTATTTTTAGACTTATACCAACTCCCTAAAGACTTAAAAATTGGCTTCGAAACTATTCAAATCAAACCTTATATTCCTAAACCTATGCAATGCAGAATATGTTATGTTGTCGGTCATACAAAAAACATTAAATATAATTTCATTGGCAATACCAGCAATTTTGCCGAAAACAATTATGTCTAACAGAATAATAAGGCTACAGACACCAATGGGATTCTTTCTCAAATTCACTACAATAACCAGAAAAATGCAATAACAGATTCTAATCCTGAATAACTATACTCATATCTCCGTGCATTTTTTGTAATGAAAGTTCTTCAGTGGAATATCAAAGGCTATTGGAGCAATTACAATAATTTGGAGGTGTTGATAGCGGAATTCCAACCTCATATCATAGCATTGCAAGAAACGCATATCAATGTGACACTGATAACAATCAAATGCCCAAAAGGGTATAATAAACAAGGTATTGAATTTCTCATCCGCACGAATATTCAGCATATCTACAGTGCAAACGGTACTAATTCCAAATTTCAAATAGTTTCTACCCAAGCGAAAATTAGTCTACAAATTAAAATACAAAATATTTACCTACCATCAAACATAAAAATTTCTCCCAATGAGTTGAATACTGATACTAATTTTACGAACAATATTATATTGGGCGATATAAACGGGTGACATGCAATATGGAGCTCTCACAATACCAACTTCAGAGGAATAATGTTTGAAAGTTGTATACTACAAAATATATTCTGTGTATTCTTAACAACGGCAAATATACAGGGGTGTTGTGGAAACCAAGACAGAATTGCGTAGCTGTCAGAATTGCAAACCAATTCTGATTATCAATGGTGTCACAGAATCTGATTGGATTTTTGTCTTTTCGAACATACGCAAAACCAATATTCGAACCAGCTGTTTACTAATGTGACAAAACTTGCAAATGAATACATTAGGAAGCAATCCTATTAAAGTTTTTAATCAGTTCCGAATTAAAGAAAGATTTTAAGAGATAACATACATATGTATATCGAATGAATAAAGACGCATTTGGGTGTTAAGTTACGTTTATTACATTTTGTAAATCTTCTTTAAGGGAGGAAACTGCTTTAGAATCTTCAAAAAAATTGATTTTTGTTTTTGCTTAAATGTATGGCAGAGAGCGAAGACTTTGACGCGCGATTTCTCGGTTTTTCATTTTTACGATTTTTGGGGCAAAGTTTATTATCATTGGCATTAAATTATCTTCTATTTAAACTAAGAAAAGTTAAGTTTGAACATATGTTTAAACAACATAAAGTAACATTTTTTTGGCCACTTTTTTTCAAGTTTTAAAATTTTTTTAGAAGTTTACAATTGTTTTTGAAATTTTCCTAGTTTACCTTGAACATAAGTTATTAACAAATTTGAATCTCTTTTTTGCTTCCGATAGAAATTGCAACCTGCATACTGCCCGCCGTCCGGCAAATGCACATGCGAAATGCATCGAACAATTGCTTCCCTAAGCCAGAATATCAAAGAATTCGTATCCAAAAAATTTTCGGATGATGTTTAAATATATAACTATGAACCCTAGAAATTTCGCTTTAATCAATTAGTTCTTTCCCTCCCAAAAAAACCTCAAAAAATCGATTTTTAAGCCTCTAAAGCAGGCTCCCCCTGTCATGTCCTCATGTCCTCAAATCGGTATACAAGGTGAATAAAATTTCAAAGTCTGCTAGTAATCTTGAAGAAGAATTTACACTGTTTGAACTAGAAAATAACCTTCAAAATACAAAAGAGAATTATCCTACACCGGACAGAATCACCTATGCAATGATTAAAAACGCACCTCTGGTGCTAATAAGTCGTTTAATTAATTTATACAATTTAATTGTCAAAACTGGTGTGTTTCCCCACCTTCTGGGAAAAAATCTAACGTCATTTGTATTCCAAAAAGTATGAATAAGAAAGGTGACTACCAAAATTACCGTCCTATCCTGCTTTTATCATGTTTAAGCAAACAAGTATCAAGTAGTATCAAAACGAAAACTGTTCTGTTATAAGTGTTCATTTTACAAAAACGTTGGATCGTATAGATGTCCACTCTATACTCAATCAACTCGATCAGCGGTCAACGTAAACGGATATAAGTCAAACTTAAAAAATTAGAAAATGGAATACCACAGGGTTCTCCCCTATCGGTGACGTTATTTCTAATCGCATTTCAAAAATAAATGCTCTATATAGTTAATAACATATCCCACTATTTACAGTGGTGGCCATAGCATTTGCAACTAATGCATTATATTAGAAAAAGTATATACATATATAGTATACTAGAGGACCCGTCCACGCTTCACTGTGGCTGATACGTAGATAATACTACTACTACCATCTATATTTATACCCTGAACAGGGTATATTAAGTTTGTCACGAAGTTTGTAACACCCAGAAGGAATCGTCGGAGACCCTATAAAGTATATATGTATATAAATGATCAGTATGTCGAGTCTGTCTGTCTGTATATATACGAACTAGTCTCTCAGTTTTTAAGATATCGTTTAGAAAATTTTGCAAACGTCATTTTCTCCTCAAGAAGCTGCTCATTTGTTGGAACGGCCGATATCGGACCACTATAACATATAGCTGCCATACAAACTGAACGATCGGAATCAAATGCTTGTATGAAAAACTGTCACATTTGGCAAGATATATTCACGAAATTTGGTATATGTTATTTTCTAATGCAAAATAGTAATATTTGAAGAAATTGTTCAGATCGGTTAACTATAGCATATAGCTGCCATATAAACTGAACGATCGGAATCAAGTTCTTGTATGAAAAACTTTCACATTTGACAAGATATATTCACGAAATTTGGTATATGTTATTTTCTAAGGCAATAATGTAATTTCCGAAGAAATTGTTCAGATCGGTTAACTATAGCATATAGCTGCCATACAAACTGAACGATCGGAATCAAGTTCTTGTATGGACAACTTTCACATTTGACAAGATATATTCACGAAATTTGATATATGTTATTTTCTAAGGCAACAATGTAATCTCCGAAGAAACTGTTTCGATCGGTTAACTATAGCATATAGCTGCCATACAAACTGAACGATCGGAATCAAGTTCTTGTATGGACAACTTTCACATTTGACAAGATATATTCACGAAATTTGATATATGTTATTTTTTAAGGCAACAATGTAATCTCTAAAAAACTTGTTTAGAACGGATTACTATAGCATATAGCTTCCATACAAACTGAACACATAGTTACTAACAGAAATGCACCTGTGAAGGGTATTTAGCTTCGGTGCAACCGAAGTTAACGTTTTTTCTTGTTTTTCTATTATTTGGATTATAATTATTAGTTAATGAGATATAGCATTTCTGTGAAGCAACTTGTGTTAGTTTACAAAAAAAATGGATCATAGAGCATTTCGTGCGTTAACAAATCATTGCTTTTTGAAGGAAAATACTGTTGAATTTTGGCTCAAGGAAATCCACCGATGAAAAGATATTTGCTAAGCTTAAAGAGGCGAAAGCTCTGTGCAAAGTGGGTGCCTCGCAAGTTCATAATCCAACAAAAACAACGAATAACTGATTCTGACAAGTGTTTGAGTGCTCTCTAATCGGAATAAAGCCAAATTTTTGCGTCGGTGATAAAAACATAGCTCCATCATTTCCCACTGGAGTCCAATTGACAGTCATTCTAGTGGACTCAGGCGCGGAAAGACGAAAAAGGCGGCTGGAAAGGTTATGACACCAGTATTTTGGGATGCACGTGGTATAATACATACTCAATGACTGAATACTAAGCCAGTTGTAATTTATTTCACTGCATATTTGGTTGCACTTCTTTTCTACTATTCCAAATACTTAGCAATTGTATTATTTTTGAGGAAGAATCTGTTTATGTTGGAGAGAACGAAGCAATTTAATTGCAACCCTGCGAAGAATCCATAGCACTGTAACTTAAGTTAAGCTGTCATGTACAGTACCTGTCCAATAAATTACGAACGAACAAAAAAATTATCCGGAGTTCTAACTTTAATCATTAATAAAAACATAAATATTTGGCGTATTTAAAAAAAAAATTATTTTTTATATGCTAAACTTAAATTATCATATTTTTGTATTGAATCATATTCAATATTATTAAATTATATTAAAAATATTAAATTTTTGTTTTCGTTCGTAATTTATTGGACAAGTACTGTAGTATCTGTATATAATATGACTCACTTCCGTTAAACTGATTGAAATAAACGCATGTAAAACAATAGGTTATGGGCCCAGCCCATAGATTTTTAAATTAAAGTTATATTTTATTGGCTGCATTGACTAAAAAGTTTCATACATCATCAACTGAGTTATATATGGTGATAGTAATATAAATGGCGAGCTCAACTGTTAGGATTGATCCGCTAAACGCAAATAACTACGATACATGGAAGTTGCACATGCGTGCAATTCTTGTGAAAGCTGACTTATGGAGCTACGCATCTTGAGCTATACCTTGTCCAAACGACAATAACGCAGCGAAGTGGATACATTACGATCAGAAGGCCTGTGCGGATATAATGCTTTCAATTACACCATCAGAATTGGGTCTGATAACTGAATGCGTAACTTCACACGAAATGTGGAAAAAGTTAGAGTCTACGTTCCAGTCAAAGGGTCCTGCGCGAAAAGCCACCCTACTGAAACGCATTGCACTCGCCCGCATGAAGGAGGGCAATAACGTTCGCGAACATCTAAACGAATTTTTCCATGCTGTCAACAAATTGAAGGAAATAAATGTTACTGTTGGGGATGATTTATTAACTATATTGCTTCTTTATAGTTTACCAGAATAGTTTGAGACGTTCCGATGTGCGCTAGAAACTCGAGATGAACTCCCCAAGCAATCTAGGGAAGCAAAAGAAGCAGCAGCAGAGCATAACGTGTTAGTTGCTCAACTAAGAACAAACATCAGATACACAAATGATGTATCACAACAAAACAACGCTAAAAAACACAACAAAAAGTCAACAAAAGAAAAGCAAGATAAACGAACTTGCTACAAGTGCGGCGAAGTTGGTCACATATCGCCAAATTGTCCATCAAAACAAAAGGTAAAAACTACAACACAACTACAGGAACGAAAAAGGAGAACTTCGAAAAATCCATGTTATTCGAATCAGCATGTACAATAACAAACGCCGGCGAATATTGGTGCTTAGACAGCGGCTGTTCATCACATATGAGTGCGAAAAAGAGCGAATTCAATAACTTTAGAGAGATTAGCAAGACTCTCAGCTTAGCAAACAACAACACGGCTTAAATCACGGGCTTAAATCACGGGTATAGGTAACGTTAAAGTTATTATCAACGAAAATAATAGCGAAGAGCGAATTAATTTCGAAAATGTATTGTATGTTAAAGATTTAAGAACGAATTTACTCTCCGTTTCGAAAATTACGAATAAGGGGTACGAAGTAATTTTTCGGCGAAATGAAGCTGTCATTTCAAAGAATGGGGAAACTATTCTGATAGCGATAAGAATCGGTGATTTGTACTATGTTAAAGGTTTTGAACAATCTGCGAGGTTTTCGCAAATGAAGCCAAATAGCATAAATACATGGCACGTACGAATGGGCCATCTAAACGAAAATGATTTAAAACGCGCAATTGGTATGGTACACGGTATAAATTTTCATACAAATGAAAAACTGCAAACTTGCGAAATCTGTTTAAGCGAAAAACAAACACGAGAAAGATTTTCAAAGCAGAGGGACCAACGTACAACCGAGTTACTAGAAATTGTACACAGCGACGTTTGCGGTCCAATGAAGGTTTGCTCACATTCAAGAGCGAAGTACTTCGTGACATTCACTGACGATTTTTCGAGATATTCCGAGGTTTATTTCATGAAAAATAAGTCAGAAGTTTTAGAAAAATTTAAAATATTAAAGAATATGGCTGAAACGAATACAGGGAAGAAAGTTAAAAAACTACAGACAGACAATGGGTTGGAGTATATGAGTAGCGAATTTCAAAACTATTTAAATGAATGTGGAATTAAGCGGCGTTTGACCGCTCCTTATACACCACAGCAAAATGGCATAGCTGAAAGAATAAATAGAACTCTTTTAGAAATGTCTAGATGCATGTTAACACAAGCAAGATTAAAAACGATATTTTGGGCAGAGGCTGTAAACACAGCGAACTATATTCGAAATAGGTGTCCCACAAAAGTCCTAGAAGATGAAGTGCCAATCAAGTTGTGGTCAGGTAAAACTCCCACAGTCATTCACTTCAGACCATTTGGTTTAAAATGTTACGTTTTAATAAAAGATAAGTCCAATGGCATATTTGATTCCAGGTCTGAAGAATGTATACTAGTAGGTTATTCCAATGAAGCTAAAACTTATCGATTGTGGTCTCCTCAAAAGAAGAGGATTGTGATGTGAAATTTTTAGATGAAACATTTGGTAGAAATGATAATAAATACTCTGAAGACGGATCTGTGGAGATAGATTTCGATATACGAAAAGACGAAAGTATAGTTGAATCTGAGGCGTCTTCAAGCGAAAATGAAAATGAAAACATAAATACTGAATCAATCGTTCCGAAAAGGGGCAAAGGTAGACCAAAGTTAATTCGAAGTGGAACCCGTGGGCGACCCAAAAAGTCATTTCAAGAAGTCTCAACGAAGAGAACTGATAATGAATCTGAATCTAGTGTAGATTTTGAAGAATGCGAATATGCAAATATATCACTAGTAAATGATCCAACTACTTTTCAAGAAGCTATAAACAGTGAAGAATGTAATATGTGGCTGCGTGCCGTTAAATACGAATATATGGCTCAAATTTCAAACAAAACATGGGCATAGTAGATTGACCCGTAGGACGAAAAGTTATTGGGAATTGTTTTGTGTTTCGTACAAAAGAAGGTAATGTTAAAAAAGCACGCCTGGTAGCAAAAGGGTGCTCGCAACGTCCAGGGGAGGATTTCAATATCACTTATTCCCCAGTTACGAGATTGACATCGATCAGAATGATGGCTGCAATTGCAACCCAAAAGAATCTTCAAATACATCAAATGGATGTTATGACCGCTTATTTGAACGGTGACCTAGATGAAGCAGTATATATGGAAATACCTGAATACTTAGATGTAATCCTTAAAAAGGTAGTAACAGGATATCCAACAAACATAAAAAAGGCTAAAGCTGAAGAAATACGACGTACAGCAGAAAATTGGCAGAAATAAATATCGAAAAGCAAAGACCCGGTATGTAGACTACACAAATCTTTATATGGGCTACGACAGTCTGGTTTTCAATGGTATTAAAAATTAACGAATAAACTAAGACAAATAGGATTTAATGCATCTAAATGCGATCCATGTTTATTTATATTGAAACAAAAATCAAAGATAATGTTAATTACAGTGTATGTAGACGATTTACTCATTGCTACGAATGATCATGAGTGGTTAAAAGGAGTCAAGAAATCTCTTTCGGAAAGTTTTGAAATGAAAGATTTAGGACCAGTTAAAATATGTCTGGGTATTGATTTTAAACAAAATTTGAAGAATCATACATTATTTTTAAATCAACGAGATTACGCTATTAATATTTTAAAACGTTTTAAAATGGAAGACTGTAAACCAGGCAAGACACCCCTCGAATATAATTGCAAACTTGAAAAACCAGTTAAGTCAGACAACAAAAAAATACAGAATATTCCATATCAAAGTTTAATTGGGGCTCCGTTGTATTTGGCTGTAACAACACGACCTGATTTAGCATTTGCAGTTAATTTTCTAAGCCAATTCAATTCTAATTATAGTTTCGAGCATTGTAAAGCGGCCAAAAGAGTACTGAGATATTTAAAAGGAACTTTAAATTATGGCTTACTTTATGAGCAGACAGATGAAGAATTGTATGCAGTCGTCGATGCTGATTGGGGTGGTAATTTAACCGATAGACGTTCATATTCCGGTTACGCTTTTATATTGGCTGGAGCCAAAATATCCTGGGAAGCCCGTAAGCAGAAGACAGTATCACTTTCAAGTACCTAATCCGAATACATGGCTTTGAGTGAAGCTACAAAAGAGGCTATGTACTTACGAGAAATGTATATCTATTTACAACGACAGCCAAAGTGCACAGAAGTTGGTTCAGAGTATAGCATTTCATTCACGTATTAAGCGCATAGATCTACGTCATCACTTCATACGCGAGAAGCATCAAAGCGGCGATATCAACTTGAATTATATGCCAACAGAAGATATGCCAGCTGATGTCCTTATCAAAGGATTGCCTATGGAAAAACACTACAAATGCATCGAAAATATGGGCATGACGAATAAATGTTCATAAATTATAATGCAATCAAAAAACTTCGAGGGGAGGTGTTGGAGAGAACGAAGCAATTTAATTGCAACCCTGCGAAGAATCCATAGCACTGTAACTTAAGTTAAGCTGTCATGTAATATCTGTATATAATATGACTCAGTTCCGTTAAACTGATTGAAATAAACGCATGTAAAACAATAGTTTAAAATGGTACGCATATATTCAAATGATTCCTACAAACATGAATTTCGAAATTATTATTTTTTCAGCCAAATCGGTTCAGCCGTTCTTGAGTTATAAATGGTGTAACTAACAACAACTTTCTAATATATATATATGTATGTGAGGTTGTTTTTATTATTATTATTTTTTTTTTTTTTTGAGAAATTAAATATTCAAATGATTTCTACAAACGTGAATTTTGAACAAATGCTTATGATTTAAAATATAATTTTTGTATTTATGAGTTGTATTAAATTTTAACGTAAAGAAATAAAAAGTATCCTATGTCCTTACCATGGTTCTAAGCTACCTCCCCACCAATTTTCAGCTAAATCGGTTCAGCCGTTTAGGCGTGAAAGATTGACAGACAGGCAGAGTTACTTTCGCATTTATATCGGGTGATTTTTTAAGAGCTTGATAACTTTTTTTTAAAAAAAAACGCATAAAATTTGCAAAATCTCATCGGTTCTTTATTTGAAACGTTAGATTGGTTCATGACATTTACTTTTTGAAGATAATTTCATTTAAATGTTGACTCATGTGGTTTCAACAAGATGGCGCTACATGCCACACAGCTCGCGATTCTATGGCCATTTTGAGGGAAAACTTCGGAGAACAATTCATCTCAAGAAATGGACCCGTAAGTTGGCCACCAAGATCATGCGATTTAACGCCTTTAGACTATTTTTTGTGGGGCTACGTCAAGTCTAAAGTCTACAGAAATAAGCCAGCAACTATTCCAGCTTTGGAAGACAACTTTTCCGAAGAAATTCGGGCTATTCCGGCCGAAATGCTCGAAAAAGTTGCCCAAAATTGGACTTTCCGAATGGACCACCTAAGACGCAGCCGCGGTCAACATTTAAATGAAATTATCTTCAAAAAGTAAATGTCATGAACCAATCTAACGTTTCAAATAAAGAACCGATGAGATTTTGCAAATTTTATGCTTTTTTTTTTAAAAAAAGTTATCAAGCTCTTAAAAAATCACCCGATATATGTATATATATGCATTAGCATTAAACTTTGAAGACTGTTGATTGAACATGAAGTTATTATAATTTGGTATTTGTACTTTTATTTAACGTTTTTAGACAAACAAATTTCATACATAAACAAAAAATAAAAAATCCATTGATTTCAACTCTTAAATTACGTGGACAAAACATATGCAACTTTTTGGAATCAATCCTAAAAAATAAGTTTTACTAAAATTGTTTTTTACTACTTCGGCACATCTTCTCGGCATTGAGGCAATTAAATTATCTATGGTTTTCATCGGAATCAATTGTCAAGCTTCTTGGAGTCTATTAAAAAGTTCATCTCCATTTATATTTATTCCTGTCTATGCGCTTGTTAACTAGCCCCTACAAGTTTTCAATAGGGTTGAGGGACCGTGGTGTCCATTCCATAACAACAATGTTATTTACTTAGAGTCATTGTCCTGTTGGAAGACCCAACGCAATGGCATTTCCCATTCAGCATATGGCAACATGACACTCTCCAAAATACATTTGTAGTCGTATTGATTCATAATTCCATTAATCTTATATAATGGTTCAACTCCGTTAGCAGAAAAGCAGCCCCAGACCCTTACATGGCCTCCACCATGCTTAACTGTTTTCTTGCAATAACGAGGACAATATCTTTTATTTACTGGCCTTCGCACATAAGGCATTCCATCACTGCCTATTAAGTTAAACTTGGATTCATAATTTTCTTCCGAAGTTCTATTCAAAATTTGTCTTGCCATTTTGAATAAAACAAAAATCACGTTGATTTGCCCGAATTAACGCAAGATATTATTTACAAAAATTAACGAAATTGCGTCATTTTCGATGAGGAAGCTCAAGAATAACGGAAAAATATAGCTGTAATAGTGTTACTTGAACTCAAACTCAGAGTTGCATTTGTTTTGTTCACGTAATTTAATAGTTGAAATCAAAATAAATTTTTTTCTTTTTTTTTATGAATGAAATTTGTTTGTCTAAAAACGTTAAATAAAAGTAAAAATACCAAAATACTTGTATAATAATTTCATGTTTAAAGAACAGTCTGCAAGTTTAATGGTAATAATTCAAGGTGTGTTCCAAAGTAAACAGCACTTAAAAAAAAAAACAGAACAAATGGTTTTTTTCGGCAAAATAAATTTATATTATTCAAATATTCTCCTTTTGCTTCAATACAGCTTTTTGCAGCACGGTCCAAAAGCATGTTGAACGAGTGTTTTAGCTCGTTGGCCGGTATGGTCGCCAGTATGTCGTCAGTCAATTTGTGCGGAACAAACCGTGCACGCACCTTTCGTAAGCCCAAATGTTCGGTCAAAATGCGATAAATCGATGTTTTGGAGATGTTTAATTCCACTTCCATGAATTTCAATAAGGATTTCGGCTGATTTTTGATGAATTCACGCACAGAGTCGATGGAATTTTCAGTAATAACGGATTTTGATTGGCCCACATGTCGATCGTCATTTATGTCCTCACGACCACTTTGCAAACGTTGGAACCACTCGTGCACTCTACTACGATATAGGCAATCATCGCCATAAACTTGTTTCATCAATTGAAACATTTCTGTAAAAGTTTTATCAATTTTAAAACAAAATTTAATGTTGGCTCTTTGTTCGAAGCTTATTTCCGCACCGATAACACAAACATACTGACACTTAAAACGCAATAATAACTAATACTTGTTCTGAAATAATGTATTAGTTGCACATGTTATTATTATTATTTCGAAGATTAACGATGTAAACACTTACAATAATGATTTGAAAAATTTGTATGCTTCATTTGCAAATTGGTCGTTAACATCGGGTGCATATATTAATTTTGAAAAGTGTTTTGAAATCTATAAGCTGCTCAAAAACTTAATATCTGTTTGGTTTTGAAGCAAGTACAGTTGATGGTAAAAGAAAGCGGTCGTCCTCGCGTGTTTTAGATCGATCGATCGGATAGATGTCATGACTTTTCCGATAAGGATGTTTTGGAAGGTTCACAACGTAAAAACCACCCAACAGTGACTTAAAAGCAATATTTATTGTTTTATAGATACTGATGACTTGAAATTTCAATTTTATGCATAGCCAATTTAATATATGCGTTATTAAAAAAAAGTGTTAAATTAATAAAATATTAAATTTCTAGGCGAGATGTCCATGTTAGAGATTGTGGCTACAAAAAAACAAAGTTTATGGTTGTCACGATTCCTAGAACTGAATTTCGTGTTAAGTTTAGTGATGCTCCAAAAGAGTTGCTGATAGCTCTGAATGAACAAGAGGCATTTACCGGTCTCAGTTGTGTGTGGAAATGCAACTGCTTTATTAAAAACTTACTATAATTTATGACATGCATATTTTTGCAAAGGTGGATTTTTAAGTTTCGTGTTTAAGAGTAATGTGTTGGAAAAAAGTATAAATTGACAAGGGGTCAAATTAATTTGTTGGTTTGTGTACGGAGATGCTAAAATTGTGCAAGTTAACGTATCACATAAGGCTTATCGATTTTGCGTTACGTGAAACATAAGCAGTCACCAATCTCGCACTAATTACAAAACGTCATGCGATTATCAGGGTCATATTCCACACCAGCAAGACGCCAGACATGGAAATTGCACCGCCAGACGGAGATTATCTGCCAAAAACACTGTCAGCGGTATTGATTTAGTTGGTTTCATTAAAATTGTAACCCATTTCGACTCGTGGATTAATTGAAACTGTTAGGTATAACATAAAATAAAACAATGTGTTTTTACTTGGCAGCACTATGTGCTTATGTTGAGCTTTATTACAAAACTGAAAACTTAATTCTATTGTTGGTTATTATGAAGCTAAGCCCGAGCCCTATAAATGCCTAGTCATCAAAATTAGCGCGTGTTTCGCTCAACTACCTAATAATTGGGAGAGCGGATGCGCGTGTAGGGCATTCCATTAAGCTAAAAGTGTAATAGGAGTCTCAATTGTAAGTTGACTCCTAATTATGCAGACATTGTTGTCAGCGAGTTTATGTTGTGTTAATTCCTCCCTCCGAAATTCCAATCGTCCCCGATTGGTCGTTAAAAGTATGGTATGTCGTTAAGACTTTTATGTCGTCCAAATTTCCTTGTCGGCATATGAATCACCTACGCGTTTTGAATAGTGATTTTGGCCATTTTCCGTGTCCGGATTTTAAGAGCTATAATTATGATTATAACAAAGACCAAAATACCGAAATGAGTTAGCATACTTACTCTTGGTAAATTTAGAGAGCTAATTTTTTTTTTATATTTTTAATATTAAGCTCTCTCATAAACTTTAGAGATAGTACTTCTTCGTACTCGGATCGAGAATTAGAATTATGGATTAATGCTGGCCATGGTCTCAGGCTGTGAGCTTCTTAGGCAGTAAGGTTTAAATTGTTAATTTTTATTGTTTCATTAAAAAATTTTACTAAAAATTATCCATTTAGATGTCTCGTTACATTATTACTTATAGTTAAATTTCCTTGAAAGTTATTTAATAAAATTAATCCTGCTTTTAGTTCTTCAATGCTTCTTACATGCTCAGTATTTGTAATAATACAATCATAAGGTTTGTTTCTTATCAAATTATTAATACAATTTTCGTTTTGTAAATCTTCAATTTGGTCTTGGTTGCATATTTTTACATTATTTATTTGTTTACAATCATTTTCTACTCCATAGTAATTTTCACTACATTTCAAAACGTTTTCAAATTTTAATTTCAAAATTGTTCCATTTTTGCTTATTGGTTCTATTAAAATGCAATTACAGATTTCATTCCTTGTTTTTGGTACTTTTATTACATAAATTAGTACATTTTGTTTCATAGCGATTTGAATATTTGCAAAGTTTAATGATTCTTCTAAAGAATCAAACGGAATGTTTTTTTCAATAAATATGTCATTTATCTTGTGGGCCTCTTCATTCGATATTATGAAACTGTTTATTATGTTTGATGGTAAGATGTATTGCTCTGTTAATGTTTTCAATTTCTTCTTTTATTATATCAATTTTAAATTTATACTGAAGTATTAGTAAGGTTCAAAATTCATTGCTATTTTGTAGTGTTTTTAATATGCTGTTGCTTACTTGGGTAATATTTTTAATTCTTTCAAAAACGTTTCTATTAATTACTAGATGTTGATTATTGTTTTCTATGATTTCTTCGAATTTACTATTGATCGCTACAAGGTCATCATGGTCGGGATTTCCCTGTAATCCATTCAGCATGGAAATTTAATGACCTCTTTACTCTATATTTTGGTGTTATATTGTTGTTAGTAGTATTAGTTATTTTAATTTCTTCTGCAGTGAACGGGTGCAAGGGATGGAAAGGTGCGATATTTTTTGTGAAGTGGGTATTTATGTCATCTAGAATTATGGAGTATTCGGTAAGGTTGATGAAGTGAAGGATCCTGTAAGTTCCAGACTGCACTTTCCCGATGCCATTTTCGATGGTAACGATTTCGGATTGAGAGTAATCGAGTACTTCAACCGAAGCATAGCAAAGGATGTGAAGGGTTACGGAAATTAGTGATCTAAAAGAAAATATGATTATATTAGTTTCTTATACGATCTTTTGTGGACTATTTTGCCTGATTCTGTTTTTACTGTGGAATGTCTGTTTTCCTTAACTATTTCCTCTTTGTACCTTTTTGAAAGTTTTGTTCCTAATCTTTTATTCTGTTTAACAAAAATTTTGTCTCCTTTTCTATAGTCAATAGTTTCTTTTCTATGTTTGTTATGATATTGTAGGTCCTTTTCCTGTTTCTCTTTTAATTTTTCTAGAACCTTCTTCATACTTTCTTCTCTATTAGTGGCATTTGGGGTAGGTCTACCGAAGAATATGTTTTTTCTGTAACAGAGTGAACAGAATGGTTGTATTCGTTTACAGACCATTCCATTAATTCGTCGAAATTTTTATCAGGGTGTTCCTGTTTTAAGCATCTCATAATTTCTGATATTGTTGAATGGAACCGTTCTATTTGTCCATTCACCTCGCTTTTATAGGGTGGTGCAGTGAATATTTTTTATATTGAATTCATTTTCTAACATGAATTTTATTGGTTGAGAATTAAATGTCTTTTCGTTATCGAAAACTATAGCCTTAGGAACTCCAAAGTGAAATATTATTTCTCTTAAGGGTTTTTTTATACTGTCTATACTTTTCCCGTCTACTACTTCAGGGTGGCGTTCCATTTTTCTCATTGAGAGATTTACATCTGCGCACCTGCGTCCAGGTCCCGCTTTTTGATGCGTAGCACGATTGCTGCGTTTTTCTGGTTAATCCCCCAGTTTGTTTCGCTCTCCAACATGACGCTGATTACATTGTCAGCGTTTATTGGCCCGACCAGGTCTTCTACGACGGTGCGTTCTCCTTGCCAGCGCTCACATTCGAAGAATGTGTGCTCAGCGTCGTCCTCTGTCGCGTCGTTGTATAGGCATGACGGCTCATCGACTTTTCCCATTCTGTAGAGGAACTTTTTGAAGTATCCGTGGCCGGATAACAGCTGGGTTGTGTAAAAGTCTACTTCTCCGAATTTACGACTTGTCCATAAATCTAGGTCTTTTATCAGCCTGGCCGTCTATCTGCCGCGACATTCATTCTCCCATCTTTGTTGCGTATTTTTCCTTATTTGTTGTATTGCGCCCATGTTATTGCCGGGTGATTTAGCTCCCACAGCTTTTTCCTTTCATATGCCAATAGGTCGATTGGAGCATTGCCGCTTATAACTAATATTGCGTCGCCTGATAGTGTTCTGTAGGCTGATGCAACTCTGAGGGCTGCGGTGCGGTACACTCTGGCCACTGCCTTACGCCGGTTTTCCTTTTTAAGTGCGTCTGCCCAGATTTCCGCTCCGTATAATAGGTCCCTGATTGTCGTCGACATTAGGAGCTTTCTCTTTCCTTTGGGTGGGGCCTCCTATGTTAGCCATTAATCGGCTCAGTTGAGACGTGATCTTCGCTGCCTTACCTGCGGCGTGCTGGATTTGTACCCAGAAGGTTAGTCTGGGGTCCAGTCTTACGCCTAGGTAGTTAACTGCCTTTTTTGTCCTAAGAATATCCGCAGTCGTGTGCATGCTTATCTCGAGAGGTATGTGCTTGTTTGTTAGCAGCAGTAGCTCAGTTTTCTCCGTAGCGAGCTGGAGGCTGTGTGTGTCGAGCCATGCTTGCGTCCGTATCATGACCTGGTTCAGTGCAGAGGGTAGATTGATTGGATTTCTAGCATAATGGGCTCTGTTGTTTTTATACCATTGATGGATATATATTGGAGATATTTATTTAAAAGCGATTTTAGCGATTCTTCATTGTAGGTTGTTTCAGTTATTAGGTGCCTATGGTACGTAGGGAAAACTATTTCGAATTTGTATGAATTTTTGAAATCTTCTGATATGAAAATTTGGTTTTTGGAAGAGCTGTCACTTCTGTGTACAGTCATTGAATTTAAATTAGCGATTGGTGGTCGTAAGAGTAGGTCTGCGACGATGTTTGTGCTGCCTGGTTTATAAATGATTTCGTGATTATATTCTTCCAATTGTGCCTTCCATATTTTCATTTTTGCATTTGTATTTTTGTTGCTGAGAGCAAAAGTCAATTAACCTTTTTTTATCCGTATAGGAAGCATTTCAGGGACTGTAGAGCCCAAATTATTGCCAACGTTTCTTTTTCATTGGCGGCAAAAGTTTCCTCTGCTCTGCTTAGAGTTCTTGATAGAAAGGATATTGGCCTACCGTCTTGGGAGAGTACGGCTCCTAAAGCGTAATTTGAAGCATCCGTGGTAAGCTCAAAAGCTTTTTCGAAATCTGTATAGTGAAGTATAACATCGTCTGATGTCAAGCAATTTTTCAGGTCTTTAAAAGCTTATACTTGTTGTGCTGTTAGATTTAAGAGTCTTTTTAGACTGATTTTTGGAAACTCTTCCTAGCTCTCCTCTCAGTATTTCAGTCAGGGGTTTTGCAATTTGTGCGTACGCTTTTATAAATCTGCGATAATGTCCGGTTATTCCTAAAAAGGAGCGTAAATCATGGACAGTTTTGGGCCGTGGAAAATTTATTATAGCTTCTATCTTTTTTTGTGTAGTGCGAATTCCATTTTGGCCAACTATTATACCGAGGAATTCGATTTCCTTTTTGACAAATTCGCATTTATCGAACTGTACCATTAAATGCGCTTTTTCGAGAGTGTCAAATATAATTTTAAGACTTCTAAAATGATCTTCTTTACTTTTGTTAAAGATAATTATGTCGTCGACATAAACGTAGCACCGAACGCCGATGAGTTTTCGTAGCACATCGTCCAAAGTGCGTTGGAAAATGGCAGGCGCATTTCTTAAGCCGAATGGAAGTCGAGTAAATTCGAATTTCTCATTGGCAATGGAGCAGGCGGTCTTCTCAATATCTGCTTCGTTAAGAGCAATCTGGTGGAATCCGCTCTTAAGGTCAATTGTACATAGAAAAATATTTATTTGATCCTAGATTAGTTAGAATAGTGGTAATATATGGAATGGGATATGTATCTGCTATGGTATCCTCCTTCAATTTACGATAGTCGATTACCATACGGAATTTTTTCAATCCTGAGGCGTCTTCTTTCTTCGGTACGACACATACCGGAGAATTGTAGGGAGATTTCGATTGTCGAATAATGCCATCTTTAAGTAATTCCTCAATTTGTTTGTCTATTTCTTTTTTTAAAGGCATTGGATACGGGTAAGTTTTGGAATATATTGGTCTATCGCTTTTAGTCCTAATTTCGGCTCTAATGTTCGTGACATATGTTAATTTTTTATCTGGTTCAGCAAATAGTGTGGGGCGAGAGTTAAAGAGTTGTTTTAATTTTTCGTTATCCTCGGGACTCAAATGATTTAGCCTTAATGTAGTGTGCGCAATTGCTAACTGGTGGATGGAGCATTCGTATTTATTGAGTAATGTAAAATAGTTTTCCTTAGTAAAAATTACTGCGTTTAAACTTTTCATTGTATCGTTACCTTTTATGGCATCAAAGGTTCTTAACTTGGGCAAAATGTGAAATTTTAAATTACTTATTTCATCACCGAAAACACTGATATTAGCGTGATGAGTAATTTTGACGGGTCCACCAACAGAATTTGCAATGAAGGGTTTATTCGGAATGGGGTTCCTAATATAAGTTGGACTAATATAATTTTTGTTCGATGCGGTATATTATTATTATTTTACATTGTACCTAGTATATAAAACTAAAATACTAACAACCATTCTGGTCTAAATAATTAAAACAGATACTTAAAAGCTAAATGTTAAGAAATACATTTGCTGCTACTGTTGTGTTACTAGGTCGGAAGGCTTCTTGTGTTTCAACCGGATTTCTCGCCCAGCAGTTTCGATGAGACTGGAGGCTTCCTCATTAACGTGTTGTCTAATAGCATTGACAGACGGCAGCGTTAAACCAGATTAATTGCATTTTTCGGGATTAATTCAGGAGTTACCAAAGCTAACTCCGTTGCTGAATCCAAAAATAACTCTCAAAATTTTAGGGAGTTTGTGAGATTTTCGTTAGCAACATTGTTAAAAATGGCCAATTTTCATCTATTGTGAATGAAATACAAGCAACCCTGGCAGCTTTATCAAATTCTCAATATAATATCAATAAAACTTCTATGTTATGATGCAGTTTTAAAAATAATGTGTTGATATGCTTTTGTAATAAAAAATGGTTTGGTAAAAACTGGTCGGCTAACAAACGTAATGTTTATCTTCTATCAATTTTCATTGAAAATATTATAAAAAGGACAATGAGCTGTTTATGAGAGTTTCAAACTCGCATAGCTGCCGTCTGTCACCTACAAATTTGGATATGATTAAGTGCGCAGTTAATCCGGATTAACGCTGCCGTCTGTCAAGGCTATAAGCCTCTGTTCGTGAGAATTTGATAATTTGGAGATTTCATTTTCCACTGAATTCACGCCTAGATCACGGTGCAGGTCAGCAGATCTAATGTACCAAGGAGAATTAACTAAAGTCCTTAGTACCTTACTTTGAAAGCGCTGAATGCTGGCTTTGACTTAAGCAACCCCATAGTTGGGCTCCGTAGGCCCAAACTGGCTTTAGGATTTGATTATATAATAACAGTTTGTTTTGTATTGATAGCTTGGATTTCCCGCCAACTAGGTGGTAAAAGTTTGCCAAAGTTCATATCAAGCTCGCGCCTTTTTTTTGACATGCTATTTCCAGCGTAGCTTAGCATCTAGGGTGATACCTAGGTACTTAACACTGTTATGGTGTGGTATAGGAATGTTATTTATATAAATTGGACAATATGCCGGCTTTTTCAAGGTAAAGTCGACATGAATTGATTTGGTGTTGATTAATTTGATGCGCCACTTAGATGCCCACTTAGTAATTCGATCCGGTATCTAATACAAATTTTAGTTCATTGCCATTTTTCATTTTGAAACGATGATATGGCAATGAGGAGTTTAGTCTAAAAAATTGATATTGTCACTTCTTTGCTTCGATCTTTTCTTGTTCTTCGTTGTATTCGGGTTGATAGTCATGCGAGGACTCGTAGTAACCTTCAGGTTATTCTAATATTTCGTTATCGTATTCTATTGGGTCAGTTTCTGTAACTTCTGTATTGTAGATCCGTTGCATTTTATTAGGAGTCTGTATTATCTGTGATGGTGGTCTCTTGATAGCTTATTATTACTAGCCTGCGCTAGTTCGTTACTAAATGCCTGTGGTTTGTTACTGAATGTTTGCTGCCTATTATTAAATGTTTGATTTTGTTGATACTGAGGCCTATTCTGATAATTTATTTGCTTCGTTTGAAGAGAGCGATCAACTTCCATTGGTGTAGGAGGTTTTGGAGGAAGAGGTGGTTTAAAGTTTGGTTGTACTGTGACGTAGTGTCGGTTTTGTCCGTACTATTGATACGAACTTGGTCTAGGGGATTGGTTGTGAACATTTGTAAGTTCTGGGTAAAAAGGTTTTACTTGGAGTTTGAATGAGTATGACCTTGGTTGATTGTGGCTAATAGGTTTAGTATTGGTAGGCAAGCGACTGATACTATTTGCATGGTTCGTCCTGTAATTCATGTTGCCTAATTTGAGACACATGTGGAGAGCCTGTGGTAAACTGGTTGGTTCCTTTACACTTAACAGACCTCTTATAAATGTGTCAAGTGTCTGTTCTCTATATGTTGTTGTCATGGCATACAAAGCTTCCTCACCTAACTCCAGGCAATCGATTTTGTCTAGGATAAGCGAGAGATATTGATAAACTTGTTGGTAAAATTCTTCGACAGTGCTACCCCGTTGAGCAAGTGTTGTCATTTGATATTCCAACGTGCTAACGTCTCTCTTGTCTGAGTAATATAGCATCAGACATTTTTTTTTATCTTACCCCAAATTAATGGGGTGCGGTAATACTCAAGGGCCGTGTCAGCTTTGCCAACTATCTTGTGTCTTATTGTATGCAGGATAGCTAAATATTTTGGGGTGTTCTTATTCTGTCCGTATATTAATAATATTCTATCTACCGATTTCCGCCATGAACTGAATTCTCCGTTTTTACCCGAAAATTCTCTTAAACATTTTACCACATCCGGAACTCTTTCAATATTGGAGAGGTTGATTGCTGGTTAACAATGCTGTTGAGGCTGATAAGTAGTAAATTTGTTGTCAGCACTTCTTGTTCTTAATTGGCGTAGACACCGCTTACGCGATTATAGCCGAGTTAACAACAGCGCGCCAGTCGTTTCTTTTTTTCTCTACGTGGCGCCAATTGGATATTCCAAGCGAAGCCAGGTCCTTCTCCACTTGGTCCTTCCAACGGAGTGGAGGTCTTCCTCTTCCTCTGCTTCCCCCGGCGGGTACTGCGTCGAATACTTTCAGAGCTGGAGTGTTTTCGGCCATCCGGACAACATGACCTAGCCAGCGTAGCCGCAGTCTTTTAATTCGCCGAACTATGTCAATGTCGTCGTATATCTCGTACAGCTCATCGTTCCATCGAATGCGATATTCGCCGTGGCCAACGCGAAAAGGACCATAAATTTTTCGCAGAACTTTTCTCTCGAAAACTCGTAACGTCGACTCATCGGTAGCTGTCATCGTCCAAGCCTCTGCACCATATAGCAGGACGGGAATTATGAGCGACTTATAGAGTTTGGCTTTTGTTCGTCGAGAGAGGACTTTACTTTTCAATTGCCTACTCAGTCCGAAGTAGCACCTGTTGGCAAGAGCAATCCTGCGTTGAATTTCCAGGCTGACATTGTTGGTGGTGTTAATACTGGTTCCTAAATAGACGAAATTATCTACAACTTCAAAGTTATGACTGTCAACAGTGACGTGAGAGCAAAGTCGCGAGTGCGAAGACTGTTTGTTTGATGACAGGAGATATTTCGTCTTGCCCTCGTTCACTGCCAGACCCATTTTCTGTGCTTCCTTGTCCAGCCTGGAGAAAGCAGAACTAACGGCGAGGGTGTTGAGGCCGATGATGTCAATATCATCGGCATACGCCAGCAGCTGTACACTCTTATAGAAGATGGTACCTTCTCTATTTAGTTCTGCAGCTCGAACTATTTTCTCCAGAGGCAGGTTGAATGTTGATTGGTGGTTAACAACGCTGCTGGGGCTGATAAGTAGTAAATGGATTGATGATGTTGTTGTTTATTCGTTGCTCTTTAGTTTTATATTTTGATTTTTTTTTTCTTTTGAACTTATTTGCCTCATTTGCTCTTGGCACTTATTTGTTGATTCCTTTAGCACTATTTGGTAGTCTATTTAAATTGTTAGTCCGACATTTGCAGTCTTAAAAATATTTTATTATTCTTTTATTTTTATTTTATGGTCTAATTTCATTGTAATTTTATTCGTTACTCTTATTAATTTAAAAACTTTTTGTTTTCACACGATTTTGATGTAGAATTTTATTTTTATTTTTTAATTCTTGTTATTTTCCACTTTAAATTTTTTATGTCCATTTAATTCTTATTGATTCTGTTAGTATTCTGGTTGGCGGGTCCGTACGGACCGTCCTTTTCGTAAACAATTTATTAGTTAATTCAAAATTGTTGCCTGGTTTACGTTCGCGATTTTTAAACTAACTTTCGCGGTCCCTGCTCGGGCGCCACATAAAATAAAACAATATGTTTTTACTTGGCAGCACTATGTGCTTATGTTGAGCTTTATTACAAAACTGAAAACTTAATTCTATTATTGGTTATTATGAAGCTAAGCCCGAGCCTTATAAGTGACTAGTCATCAAAATTAGGTTTGCGCGTGTTTCGTTCAACTACCTAATAATTGGGAGAGCGGATGCGCGTTCCATTAAGCTAAAAGTGTAATAGGGGTCTCAATTGTAAGTTGTCTCCTAATTATGCAGACATTATTGTCAGCGAATTTATGTTGTGTTAACTTATATATTAAAACAAAAGGTAAAATATAGTATAACATGACGCCTTTTTTTTTGAAAAGAGAATGGGATCGAATAAACTATTTATCGATGAAAAAGTAAAGGTTTTTTTGGAGTGCACGTTGAAGACTCAACAAAAAGTTTTTCTTGTCATTGATAATATCTCGAAATTTTCAAGACTTGGTCACAAAAAGCCTTCTGCGTTCGATGCATATTGCGCGAAAGAAATTTTCTGCCAACTAATTTATATGCGCCTTTTACAAGCAACTCCAAAAGTTTGTATTCACTCTTTAAAGCAGGGGCAGTAGCCACTTCTAACAATGTCAGACGAGACGGTTTACATTTTCCATTTTTAATCAATCAAAAAATTTTAACTTAACAACTCGACCCGTTCATGCTACCATTAACACTGTCCTACCAACACCATACAATTGCAAATGAGGTCATTACTACGATGACAAGGTTATATCTCTTACAACTCTAAGCAATGTTCTATGGAATGGACACGAGCCGTCAAATTAATGGAAAAAAGTTAGGTGGGAATAAGTTCAGGTGTACACGAACGATGAGGATCAAAGCCGAGGTAATTATTTTGGGTGTTGCCAAAGCTTTATATTGCAAAATGTAGCGGATTACCATCATATTTGGTATTTTTATTAACCTTTAGTTACGACTAATACAGTGCTACAAAAGGAATGAAGTCGAAGTACCTGAGAAGTGATGTTATTTTTCTTGTAGCTTTTGTCAAGAACGAGAATCCGGTATTGAAATTTGCCAAACATACCCAAATCTTGACTTAAGCTTAAACCCCGATTTTTTGAACTTTTGACCATTATTAGCAGATATTTTAGCTAATAATCAATCGATTTTTAATTTAAGACCGATTTAGGAAAGAAGAAGAAACTCGGACGTTTCGAATGATATATAGATGTCTTAATAAAGCTTAGGAAACGTTTTTCAATCCTAGCTTTTTTCCTACAAATGTTTGCCTTGTTCATCAATGAACTGGTCCAGATTATTTTTTTTTGTTTTTTTTTTATTGGAACATAATAAATGATGGTTTTACATTTCATTGAAATTGCAACTAGTGATAAATTTAAACTAACAAGCAATATTTTTCTCAATGTATGAAGTAAAACAATAAAATCTGTAATAACAAACTTTTCTTTTTTAAACTAAATTTAACAACTAAATATAATGATATTTGTTATTTTCTTAGATTCGTAATACAAGGTCTGTCGCAAAAGAAACAGAACTTTTTTAATATAACTGTTTCTGGTGGCGCCACCTATTGGTGGGTATATGAAGTAAAAAGTTTGATCTCTTGTTGACATTTCGTAAAAATTTTAAGACAATTGGATAACTACAATCGATGTTATCGATCAAAAAGTGACAGCAGCTTTTGGTCATCGGTCGTAAAATTCAAAGAGCAAATATTAAATTTTGTTTTAAACTTGGGGAAAACGTTTACTGAAACGTTTCAAATGATGAAAAAAGTTTATGGTGATCAGTGCCTATCCCGTAGTAATGTGCGTGAGTGGTTTAAGCGATTCCAAGTAGGGCGTGAGGACCTCTGTGACGATCAGAAGTCGGTCGTCTTCAGAAGTCAAAAATAAAGACAATGCTGATTTGTTTTACGATTTCGAGGGTATCGTCCCACCTGGCCAAACGATTAATGCTGTGTTTTACCTTGGTTTTATGAAGCGTCTTTTGTCACGCATTCGTCGTGCTCGACCACAATCCGCGAGACAGGGTCCTGGCGCCTGTTGCACGATAATGCGTCATCGGTCGACGCTTGTCACTGATTTTTTGACAAAAAACTCCATATTAACCATTAATCACTCACCCTACTCACCTGATCAGGTAACATGTGATTTTTACCTATTTGGAAAACTTCATTTGCCCATGAAAGGACACTGGTTTCAGGACATTTCAGCTATCCAAAAGGCGACAACCGATATTCTCAAGAGCATTCCGAAAAATGACCTTAAACACTCATTTGAAATGCTAATTGACCGGGCTAAACGCTGTATCGAAGCACAAGGAAACTTCTTTGAATAAAAAAATATAACTTTTGAAAAATATTATTTTGTTGTTGTTGTTTTTAACAGTCCTGTTTCTTTTGCGACAGATCTTGTAGATCAAACGTTGATAGAAACGTTGTTCTTTTCAGTCTGCGCCTGCTACTTCTAGTCTCACCTAGTTGTCGGGCTTCACTGTTTACATGATTTTGTAAACTTTTTGCATGTTTCGATGCTGTTTCGCGAATAACTTCCCGAACCATTTTTAAATGAAGATTACGATGCAGATCCGAATTGCGTATGTACCACGGCGCATGTCGCAGAACTTTGTTTTGGAATCTTTGAACCGCTTCGATGTATAACGGGGCAGCGCATCCTCATAGTTGAATTCCATATGTCCAAATAGGTTTCAAAGTTTGATTGTAGACTGGGAGTTTATTTGATGTTGTTAAGGGAGATTTCTTTCAACTTTGCATCCAACATCATACCAAGATATTTCACCGAGGTGGAATACGGGATTACTTCATTTTCAATATGTAAGGGGATGTACGTAGCACTTTATTTGGTGAAGTTTATATGGATAGAGTAATGTACCATTTCTGTGTCCATTCTACGATTTTATTTAGTGAAGATTGCATTCTGTGCGACGACTCAACTACATTTTTGCCGGTCGTAATGATGCCGGTATCATCTGCAAATGTGGCGATTGAGCAGTTTGGCGGCGTAGGCATGTCGCTAGTAAACAAAATGTATAAGATTGGTCCCAGGACACTTCCTTGGGGTACACTTGTTTTTATCGGCTGTAACGTAGTATATGACTGTCCCTGCTTGATTCTGAAGTAGCGATTGCTTAGGTAAGAGTCGACTAGATCGGTTAGATACCGTGGAAAGTGAAGTCTTAATTTATAAAGTAAGCCATGGTGCCATACTCTATCGAACGCCTGCGATACGTCAAGAAAAACAGCTGTGCAATTGTGCTTTTTTTCCATCGCATCTTCAATTATGCTCGTTATTCGATGAACTTGATCGATTGTGGAATGTTGAGATCTAAATCCAAATTGATGAATATGTATAAGTTCCTTCTCTTCAATTATATTCTGAAGTCTTTTTTATGGTTACAGCTTAAAGTCTTCTTCTTCTTCTTAATTGGCGTAGACACCGCTTACGCGATTATAGCCGAGTTAACAACAGTGCGCCAGTTGGTTCTTTTCACTACGTGGTGCCAATTGGATATTCCAAGCGAAGCCAGGTCCTTCTCCACAGTGGAGGTCTTCCTCTTCCTTTGCTTCCCCGGCGGGTACTGCGTCGAATACTTTCAGAGCTGGAGTGTCTTCGTCCATTCGTACAACATGACTTAGCCACCGCAGCCGCTGTCTTTTAATTCGTTGAACTACGTGAATGTCGTCGTATAACTCGTACAGGTCATCGTTCCATTGATTGCGATATTCGCCATTGCCAATGTATAAAGGATCATAAATCTTTCGCAGAACCTTTCTCTCAAAAACTCGTAACATCGAATCATCAGTCGAGTCGAGTTGGGATTGTACCTTCTCTTTTTAGCTCTACAGCTTCAATTATTTTCTCCAAGAGTAGATTGAAGAAGTCGCTTTGTCTGAAACCCCTTTTGGTATCGAACGGCCTTCCCGATTTAGTTTTGCGTGGATCCCAATTTCAGGTATAGTGGCATAAAGGCAGCTCCTTTTCGTGCTGTCAATAGCAGCTTTGAAATCGACGAAGAGGTGATGAGTGTCGATCCTCTTTTCATGAGTCTTTTTCAAGATTTGGTGCTTGGTGAATATCTGGTCAGTTGTTGATTTTCCAGGCCTGAAGCCACAGTGATAAGGTCCAATCAGTTTGTTGACGATGGGCTTTAATCTTTCACACAATACGCTCTATAGAACCTTATATGCGATGTTGAGGAGGCTTGTCCCACGGTAGTTGGCGCAGATTATGGGGTCTCCCTTTTTGTGGATAGGGCAAAGCACAATTTTATTCAAATCGTCGGGTATGCTTTCGTCCGACCATATTCTACAAATAAGCTAATGCATGCTCCTTGTCAGTTCTTCGTTCCGTATTTGAATAGTTCGGTCGGCAATCCATAGGCCTCCGCGGCTTTGTTGTTCTTCAGACGGGTAATTGCTATTAGAACTTCCTTCTTATAAAATTGTGTGTGAAAGTATCGGCAAAGTCAAAAAAGGAGGTAAAGGCATTTTGTTTATAATTTTAAAATTCTTAATTTATTCCTGAAAATCTATGTCGTCCTCCTGAAAATAAACCGCATTGGCCCAAATATACTTCTGCCAACGTTTTTTCTTTCCAATCCTAGAAACAATTACTTAATTCAATTCACGTTTAATGTTTGAGTTTGCTGAATACCCACAAGTCACATGGAGCTAAATCAGGCGAATACGGTGGTTGCGGCACAATAGTGGTTGAAAATTTGGTGAAAACTTTCGAAGAATCAATGCAGTATGCGACAGTGCAGTATCGTGGTGCAAAAAGTGCAAGAGTTGTTGGCCTATAATTCCGGCCTCTTTCTAATTCCTTTATTTTATTGACGTGTTGATCATCAGTTGATGTTGATGGCCGTTCTGTAATGGAACTTTTTTGTTGATTAATTTCACTCATATAAATCGCGGAATACACTTTATATATGCACTTCAGAAAGACAAACGTATACTAAACACAAATGATTATTTTGATATGACATTTGGCACAGAAAAATAGTAAGTACTTGTTAATTTAATTTTTAAGTTGCAGTCATACAATATTTTACCCACACATTCGGTAAACAATTACCTAAGATATGGGCTAATAGTGCGCAAAAGTACCTACTCGACAAGATGCCTTTCTAAAAGATGTTAAGTTTTAGGAAATGTTCGTGTATGCATGTTTTATGAACAATTTAATTTTAGAGTAGTGATTTTTTGTTTTCATGAATTTTGTTTAATGTAATTAATTTCATTAAAGACAGGAAAACGGAAATAGCTGCACCAATATTCCAATGCTGTGGTTTTCCTGCTTATATTCAGCTGTTACTTATACTGCATCAATTTTGTGTCGAATATGATGCTATACTGCCGCTGTAATTGAGATTCCAAAATCCCCAACGTTATAATATTCTCATTACTTTTTTTCACATTTTATTTCTTGGCCATATGTTGCACATATCCTAAGAGTTTCGTTCATATACCCGTTGTTATTTCCATATCGAATTTCATGTCAAAAAATGTATTCGACATTTGCGTTTTTTATAAAAAAAAAATAAACCAACACAGTGTTTTCTAAAGGTAATTTTTATTTAGCTTGTAACTTGATGAGTTTTGTGACAATTAAAACAACAAAGTTAACAAAAAACGCCCAAAACCTAAATTCCCCTGAAAATTAAAACAAAAAAATATTCGACAATTACGCAAAAGAGTAATTCCTTTATTAACGGTAAAGAGTGAGGATCGCTTTGAATATTTTGCTTAACATTGTTGTTATTTATATAGCAGAATTAGTTGATGGCCGCGTACAACTGTTTTTTATATTGTCAAAAATTGGAAATGTGAGAAGTCGGTTAAAAATCATCCATGCTGTGGTCGCCCTAATGCCATTTCTAAAGCAGACGAACAGTGGTTGGTTTGCCGGTTCAAAAAATAACCCAAAACAAATGCTACAGTTCTCTCCAAGTCGTGAAGAAAACCTAAAAATAGATGTGACACCCCAAACCATTCGTAATTATTTGAAAAACAATGGCTACAGATGAGAGTTGCGCGAGTTAATTTTTACATTAAGTAAAAATGAGTCAAAAGAATATATTTTGAGCTGCACCGAAATGTGTACTCTTTATTTATACTCTTAAGACTAACTTATTACATGTTTCTTACTTCTATTTATACTAACTAGTATGTTTACTTATTACTAGTTGATAGTTTGTCTAAATACAAATTGTATTATTTGTTTAGGTTTGTTTACATATATATTGTTTGCTTAGATACATTTGCTTTGTTTTATTAAGATAAAGTTGTTGTGGTATTCTAACTCAATGTTATTTTGATACTTGTTTGTTTAGGATTGTTTGTTGTAGTGATAGTGCATTTCAATTGTTCGAACTCGCGGTTGTTTTGATGCATTCTGTTTATTGAAACAAAAGGTTGTTTTAATGTTTGTTACTATTATATGGAATACGTTCCTTAACTCTCCCCTCTGTTAAAATGAAATGTCCTCATTTCAAAACATCTAGGCTTGAAGTCGGCTTATAATAATTAATTATTTTATGTGTTTACCTTTATATAGGTATTATATTATATAGTAAATATATATTCTTGTATTTTTCTTATGATGCTTTCTTTTCTCTTATAAGTTAGTTTTTAATTAGCGGCAATTTTCTAAAATTCAACAACCATTTTCTTTTTTGGCTTGCCTTGTTTTCGGTGCCTTTTTTTAGAATTATTGGCTGTGTTTGTGGAAATTTTCACTTTTCGTATGGGTTTGATTAATTTTTTATGTTTATAATTAATACCTTTCTATATTAAATACTTAATTATTTTTTCGTGTTTCATATGGACATTTCCACAAAAAGGTCCACCACGCGTGCAAAATTCAAACAGTTCCTGAAAACTTTTTGTTGATGAATAATAAATCTCAAATGTGTTTATTTTATAAATATAAAGGAATTTTTATTTTCTTCTAATTTTGAGCCGAAATATACAACGAATACACAAAATTTACAAAAATCTGAGTCTTTTGACCAAATATACCAACGTTTTTCCTTGTTATATTCCCTAATTCAAAGTAATACTATGATGTTTTTGTAATTTAAAAATCTTATGCTGATAGTAACATAATGTTCAACAAGCAGACAGACTGAGTGGAGATCGAATAACGGTAGTTTTTTGTGTTTGCTTCTGCTTATATTCGTATGTCGCGTCCGTTACCGAAAAACATCATTTATTGTTCTCATTAGTGAACAAAGTGTTGAAGTGTAAATTGCTTTCAGACTAAAAGCAGATACATCATTTCACTTAAAAAAAGTAATAATTGGCTCTTGGCAAAAACGATTGATAAAATTTATTGGTGTTTGAAATTCGTCGCGTCCGTTACCGTAAACCTTAAATATTAAATAAAGTCGTAGAAATTGCACAAAATTAAAATTTTATTGATGGCAAAAACGGCAAAAGAAACAAGAAAAGCAATAACAATGAAGTATAGAGAGAAAATGAAAGAAAGCGTCGAGAAATGGCAGGAATACAAGAAGAAAGAAGCAAAACGAAAGCAAGAGTACCGAAAAAGATTATCGCAAAAAATGAAAAGTGATAGCAATTCATTAGAAAAGAAGAAAGAAAATGACCGTGTTAGGCAGCAAGTTTTGCGCCAAAAAAAGAGCATAAATAATATTGACAATTTGAATTGCGAAATTTACAGCTGTAAACAAGCGATGGGAAAAGCAATTAAAAAAGTTGAGGCTGCGCTACCTAAAAACCTGAATAGAAAAATAGCAATCCTCAAATCTTTATGCAATAAATATATTAAGCCAACAGAAACGATGAATGAAAATACAACCAAGTCATCAAAAAGCCAGATGCGCGAAAAATTAATTGAACAATTCTTTTTGCAAGATGGAATCAGCATTCAAGCTCCTGGGAGAAAGGATACAATGATAATCAATGGGAAAGTAGTCTCAAAACGTTTTATGCTTATGACCATATCAACTTTTCAAAGCCGAATATACCGAAGAAAAAGTCTGCAAAACTATTTTTATTCGTTCTAAGACAACTTACATTCAGTTAATCAATAATTTACGACACAATATGTGTGTCTGTAAGTACCATGCAAATTTTATTTTTCCACTAGAAGGCTGTGCAAAGATTATACCGCAGATTCCTGCCAAAGCTGAATTATTTCTTACATCAGTAGATGATCGCATAACTTTAAACTACACTATTGGTCCATTAATCGACTTAATTTATGATATAAAGATTCAGCTACCAGTTTTTAAAATGCATTGTTTTGTTAAACGTCACCAACAAAATTACTTTGAAACTAAAAAAAAAAATGTAGCAGTTAATGAAATTGTTATGCAAGTTGATTTTGCTGAAAATTATCGCTTGACATTCCAAAACGAAGTTCAAGATGCCCACTTTAGTTATAGCCAAGTAACAGTGTTTACGTGCGTAGCTTGGGTTCTTGGTGAAACCAAGTCTTTTGCTGTTATCAGTGATAGATTTACCCACAGTAAATTCGACGTTTATTGCTTTATTTCCAAAATTATCAATATATTACAAAACCAGTGCAAAGGAGTTACCAACATTTATATTTTCTCTGATGGAAGCACTTCCCAATTCAAAAATAAATTTATTCTTTCTAGTATTCCAAGACTTGCAGCTGAATTTAATTGCGGAATCTTAGAGTGAAATTTTTTTGCCACTTCATATGGCAAAGGTGCTGTAGACGAAATAGGTGCCGTAGTTAAACGAAAAGTCTGACAAATCGTTAAAGCAAGAAATATTGTTCTCGGTGATGCTTCATGCTTCTATGAATGTGCTAAGAACAACATTCATGGAGTTAACATTTTGTATATCTCTGGAACACAAATTGATAGTTTTTGTAATCAACTGTCAGAGTTATGGCAAAATATTCCAAATATCAAAGGAGTTAAGAGTTTGCATTGGTTTTCATATTTCGACAGTAAATTTATTGAAGTTGCTCGGACCGCCTATTCATTAAAGAAAATAATTAAAATAGACCATACTAAAAACTAACAACTTTCTTCTTAATTTTTTAAGTCATTTTTGCTATAATGTTACTTGAATTTTTAATTTACGTTATTGTTTTGCTTAATTTTCAATAAAATTGAAGTGTTATAATGGGAAAATTTTTTTTTCTTTGTTCATGGAAGATTTTGTCGCGTCCGTATTTCTTCTATACTCAATTAAAAAAAACTAAGGGAAAATTAACATATTTCATAAACCTACGAATAACAGTCATCTGTTTATTTATTAATATATATATTTTTATATATATATAAATCCTTAATTTGCTGAGTTTTGTATATTTCTGAATGCGCCTCAAAAAAACTTCTATTTTTTGTCGCGTCCGTATCATTTTATAATTGCTTATAACTACGTACTTATTCGTAATAGAACCTTCCCATATATATTAAAATCTAGTACACCGTCAGCCTTTCAAAACAATGTCAATATATATAAACTTTTCCTTTGTCTTCTTTGTTTTGGACGCACTTAAAAGCGTACGAATGTTGCGTCCGTTACCGTGAAAATGCCCATATGTTGTTTTCTTTTGGTTAATTTTAAATTAGCGTTAATTTTCTAGAATTCACCAACAATTTTCCTTTTTTGGCTTGCCTTGTTTTCGGTGCCTTTTTTCGTATGTGTTTGATTAATTTTTTCTGTTTACAATTAATACCTTTCTATATTATATACTTAATTATTTTTTCGTGTTTCAAATGATGTCTTCTTTTATTTCGTTTTGAATTAGTGTTAATTTTCTAGAATTCAACAACCATTTTCCTTTTTGGCTTGCCTTGTTTTCGGTGCCTTTTTTGGGTAATTGGTGTTGCTTGTGGAAATTTTCACTTTTCGATTGAGGATAAATTTGTATAAATTCCTCTTGTTGCTTGTTTATAATTACCATCAATGCAGTTACTTGTGCTTGGAGTGCTTTTTCTTAACTGATAATTAACTGTCCAATGTTTCCGAATTTTTCAGGATTCAACGTTGTCCGCTCTTTTGGGGTCTATTGCGAATCTTGGTGAAAGTATTATCCATTATTTCAGGACCTATACTTTTTTACCTGGTTCCACTTTTTCAGGAATTGTCGCTGTCCTCTCTTCCAGGGTCTGTTGTGAATCTTACTGAATTCGCCGCTGTCCGTTTTTTCAGGATCTGCTATTGATTCATTCTTGAAGTATTGTCCGCTATTACAGGACTTTTACTTATATCCATTGCCATTTGTTTCTGCACTTTTTTCAGGCATTTAGTGCTGGAAGTCCTACTTTCTGTGGAATTTTTTGATTTATTCCTTTCGGAATAAAATCTGGCTTTTTGGATAGCAAATAAATTTGCCATCCCGGTTGAGCCCCCAGTTAATTTTTACATTAAGTAAAAATGAGTCAAAATAATATACTGTGAGCGTCAAAAATTAGTAAACAGCAGTTTTATCAATATTAAAGTGTTTATAACAACGCAGTATTTAATACAACAATAAAAAGTTGTATTACAGAATTCAAGGCTTATATTATAAGAGTTTAACTTAGTATGTATAAATAAATAAACAAAAACTAAACACAGCCAAAAATAATTAACATAAACTAAAAATACTCTCGTTTTTTCGCGTCAAAAAAAAGTAAACAGAGTTCTGTAAAGTTAAAATCTATGTACGTAAACTAAATTAATATTCATTAAGGTGTTTTGTTTACTTTCCTTTGGACTTCTGGACATCACTTACTCTTCTGGGCATGTATTCTGCAAAATTTCAAAATTCTGGGGGAGTTTGCTCCATTCTTCAATCAAAGCTTTATTTGGGTCGTCCTTGCTTGAAATGTCTTTCTGCCTGATTTTTCGGTCAAGGTGCTCCTACAGATGATCGATATTACTAATGTTTGGGGTCTGAGGAGGGTTATCCAGAGTTTTGGTGTTTGATATAACAGCCACTCACTAACTAATTTGGACTTGTGTTTAGGATCGTTGTCCTGCTGAAAGATCCAGTTTCCTGATAGGCCTAATATTTCAATGCTTTAAGCAAAATTTTTTTTTAAATGTTGAATTAACCCAATGTGTTAATCGTGGGCTCAAAGAAAACCAAAGTCGCAACATCAGATGCTGCCATACAGCCCCCAGACCATAAGCGATCATCCACCGTGCGTTACGGTGTGGGGAACACACTTATCAGTAAAGGCTTTATTTTTGGATCTCCAAATTTTGGGAGACTTTTTCGATTCAAATATTTCGAATTTGCTTTCGTCTGTATAAAAAATGTTTTCCCAGAAATTTTCAGCCAGATTTGTATACTTTTTTCAAAATTTCAAGTTCATCTGTTATTCGTCTTTGATGTATAGGCCATTCGGCGTGGTACTCGTACATGCAAACCGCTTTGGTGCAAAGTTCTCCTGATTGTACTGGCACTTACTGATTTACCCGATGTCTTCGCTATATCTTTTGATATTTGAGCAGCGTTTGAAGCTGGATTTGTTTTTACTTCCCGTACTATTTATCGCGCTTCAGTGTCAGTAAGGCGCTTTGGTCTGCTCGGCCGTTACAAATTTTGAACAGCCTGATGTGTACCATGTTTATCCATAATTTTTTTTTATTGTGCAATGGTGTCTTCCAACTATTTCTCCGATTTCGCGCAAAGATTTATCTTTTTTATGCAAGTCTAATAAGAGTTTTCAACCGTTTCAGTGGTCGTTCGCTTACCCATTACAAATATTGATATTTTAGCGACTTAACCTCAAAAAAAACATAAAGATATAAAAAATTTGTTTTATTGCACTTAATCTATTGAATAATAACTGTTTCCAAAAAATATTTGTCGCTTCCCCGAAATAATTATTAAAAACAAGCAACGGTTGTTGCTACTGTTTACTTTTTTTTGACGCGAAAAAACGAGAGTATTTTTAGTTTATGTGAATTATTTTTGGCTGCTGTTTACTTATTTTTGACGCTCACAGTATATTGAGCTGCACCGAAATGTGTACTCTTTATTTATACTCTTAAGACTAACTTATTACATGTTTCTTACTTCTATTTATACTAACTAGTATGTTTACTTATTACTAGTTGATTAGTTTGTCTAAATACAGATTGTATTATTTGTTTAGGTTTGTTTACATATATATTGTTTGCTTAGATACATTTGCTTTGTTTTAAGATAAAGTTGTTGTGGTATTCAAACTATGTTGTTTTGATACTTGTTTGTTTAGGATTGTTTGTTGTAGTGATAGTGCATTTCAATTGTTCGAACTCGCGGTTGTTTTGATGCATTCTGTTTATTGAAACAAAAGGTTGTTTTAATGTTTGTTACTATTATATTGAATACGTTCCTTAACTCCCGCAAAAAGCCATTTTTTTTGCAAAAGCAGACATAAACAAGTACGCTGAATTTCGGAATAATGTGATCTTTGCAGATGATAGCAAATTTAGCCTTTTTGGATGTGAGAAATTCTGTACAGGAAACCGGTGCAAAATATTGTGGCGACTGTAAAACATGGAGGTGGGAGGCGTTAGGATTTGGGGTTTTATTTTCAATTCAAATCATGGACCACTTGATATATTTCGACATTTTGAAGAGAAACTTACGAATTAGTGCAGAAAATCTCGAATCGAAGTGACTTTCCAGTTTTGCCAATATAACGACCCAAAACATTCCGCACTAAATACAAAGCTTTAGCTTTCATACAATTGTCCTGGAGTAATTAAAACTCCTGCTGAAAGTCCAGATATAAATCTAGATAAATGTTGACCCAATTTATCGGGGAATACACACCACTATATTTAGACGTTTCGATTTGCACTCACACTCGCGTGATCAATTCAAATGAAAAAAACAGTGTACTTAGGAAGAGTACAATAATTATCCTTTATTTATACAAATGTTTTGTGCGATATTATATAAATTGTGGTGTTATTGAATTAATGTCCAATGTGTTGGATCGCTGTAAATCGGCGCGGGCAAATCGCTGTCGATCGTGGTCAAAGACAGTGTTGACATGGCGCAGTTCAAAATCGAATGTAGATGTGCGTAGTGTATATATTAAATACTTTATTTGATAAGTGTATATTCATATCGTAATAAGACTATAAAAGCAAGAAAAAACGTTTACTTCGGTTGCACTGAAGCTATAATACCCTTCGCAAATGCAAAAACTACCTTACAAGAACTTGATTTTGTGATCGGGCAGGTTGTATGGTAGCTATGAACCATTAATTTGAAGATTGCATTACTTCTTCTTCTTAATTGGCGTAGACACCGCTTACGCGATTATAGCCGAAATAACAACAGCGCGCCAGTCGTTTCTTCTTTTCGCTACGTGGCGCCAATTGGATATTACAAGCGAAGCCAGGTCCTTCTCCACTTGGTCCTTCCAACGGAGTGGAGGTCTTCCTCTTCCTCTGCTTCCCCCGCGGGTACTGCGTCGAATACTTTCAGAGCTGGAGTGTTTTCGTCCATCCGGACAACATGACCTAGCCAGCGTAGCCGCAGTCTTTTAATTCGCTGAACTATGTCGATGTCATCGTATATCTCGTACAGTTCATCGTTACATCGAATGCGATATTCGTCGTGGCTAACGCGCAAAGGACCATAAATCTTTCGCAGAACTTTTCTCTCGAAAACTCGCAACGTCGACTCATCCGTTGACATCGTCCAAGACTCTGCACCATATAGCAGGACGGGAATTATGAGTGACTTATAGAGTTTGGTTTTTATTTGTCGAGAGAAGACTTTGCTTCTCAATTGCCTACTCAGTCCGAAGTAACACCTGTTGGCAAGAGTTATTCTGCGTTGGATTTCTAGGCTGATATTGTTGGTGGTGTTTACGCTGGTTCCAAGATAGACAAAATTATCTACGACCTCAACGTTATGACTGTCAACAGTGACGTGAGTGTCAAGTCGCGAGCGCGACGACTGTTTGTTTGATGATAGGAGATATTTCGTCTTGCCCTCGTTCACTGCCAGACCCATTCCTTTCGCTTTCTTGTCCAGCCTGGAGAAAGCAGAACTAACGGCGCGGGTGCTGAGGCCGATGATATCCATATGTATATATATATATCAATATCATCGGCATAAGCCAGCAGCTGTACACTCTTATAGAAGATGGTACCTTCTCTAGTTAGTTCTGCGGCTCGAACTATTTTCTCCAAAAGCAGGTTGAAAAAGTCGCACGATAGGGGATCGCCTTGTCAGAAACCTCGCTTGGTATCGAACGGCTCGGAGAGGTCCTTCTCGATTCTAACGGAGCTTTTGATGTTGCTCAACTTCAGCTTCCACAGCGTTTTAGTTTTGCGGGGATACCAAATTCAGACATCGCGGCATAAAGGCAGCTCCTTTTCGTGCTGTCGAAAGCAGCTTTGAAATCGACGAAGAGGTGATTTGTGTCGATCCTCTTTTCACGGGTCTTTTCCAAGATTTGGTGCATGGTCGGTTATTGATTTGCCAGGTCTAAAGCCACACTGATAAGGTCCAATCAGTTTGTTGACGATGGGCTTTAATCTTTCACACAATACGCTCGATAGAACCTTATATGCGATGTTGAGGAGGCTAATCCCACGGTAGTTGGCGCAGATTGTGGGGTCTCCTTTTTTAAGCATCTAAGCTGATGCATGCTCCTTATCAGTTCTTCGCTGCATTACTGCTTTAGATAATAATTCATGCCGAATTTCGTGAATATATCTCATCAAATGAAAAAGCTTTCCATACAAGCACTTGATACCCACCATTCAGTTTGTATGGCAGCTATATGTTATATCGGGTGATTTTTTAAGAGCTTGATAACTTTTTTTTAAAAAAACGCATAAAATTTGCAAAATCTCATCGGTTCTTTATTAGAAACGTTAGATTGGTTCATGACATTTACTTTTTGAAGATAATTTCATTTAAATGTTGACCGCGGCTGCGTCTTAGGTGGTCCATTCGGAAAGTCCAATTTTGGGCAACTTTTTCGAGCATTTCGGCCGGAATAGCCCGAATTTCTTCGGAAATGTTGTCTTCCAAAGCTGGAATAGTTGCTGGCTTATTTCTGTAGACTTTAGACTTGACGTAGCCCCACAAAAAATAGTCTAAAGGCGTTAAATCGCATGATCTTGGTGGCCAACTTACGGGTCCATTTCTTGAGATGAATTGTTCTCCGAAGTTTTCCCTCAAAATGGCCATAGAATCGCGAGCTGTGTGGCATGTAGCGCCATCTTGTTGAAACCACATGTCAACCAAGTTCAGTTCTTCCATTTTTGGCGACAAAAAGTTTGTTAGCATCGAACGATAGCGATCGCCATTCACCGTAACGTTGCGTCCAACAGCATCTTTGAAAAAATACGGTCCAATGATTCCACCAGCGTACAAACCACACCAAACAGTGCATTTTTCGGGATGCATGGGCAGTTGGCCACCAAGATCATGCGATTTAACGCCTTCAGACTATTTTTTGTGGGGCTACGTCAAGTCTAAAGTCTACAGAAATAAGCCAGCAACTATTCCAGCTTTGGAAGACAACATTTCCGAAGAAATTCGGGCTATTCCGGCCGAAATGCTCGAAAAAGTTGCCCAAAATTGGACTTTCCGAATGGACCACCTAAGACGCAGCCGCGGTCAACATTTAAATGAAATTATCTTCAAAAAGTAAATGTCATGAACCAATCTAACGTTTCAAATAAAGAACCGATGAGATTTTGCAAATTTTATGCGTTTTTTTTTAAAAAAGTTATCAAGCTCTTAAAAAATCACCCGATATTAATAGGGGGGTAAGGTTTGTTTCGTTGAAAAAAGAGCTTTTTCATGATTTTTTTTAGAAAAAATTATTGCTGTAGGTTTATTTTACTTATTATTATATGAAAGTACAACATTTGAAGGATACTTAAAAATGTTTCATCGAAAAATTGCGAGGAATAACGGACTTATCGTCGATCTCTGCAGGCACCTCGAAAATAAGTTTTTGTGCGGTGACCAGCCTACAGCATCACTGAATCATCTGAAATCAAAAAATCAAAATGCTTTCTTTAGTTTATTAGTTTATCTTTCAATTGACGTCGAGTTATTTTTTTTAATTTTTTTAATGTTTCAATTTTTGGTACCATTTTCAAGCCAAAATTACGATTTTAGACGAAAAAGTCGACCTTTTGGTTATTGTAAAGTTGTTAGTAATTAAAATTTTTGGAAAAACTCGACGTCATTCGAGAGCCATATATATGTAGAATATTTGTACAAAATTTCAAAACGATTGATGCAGTAGTTTTTTCTGTAAGCTGGTCACCGACTTTAACATATTTGGGAACATCGATTCAAAGTTTTTACTGCTCAGCGCAGATAGCTGGAAGGCGCGCAAACCTAAGTTAGAGGTGCCGTTATTCAACCTGCTGTAACTTCGTTAGTTTTTCTCCGAATGACCTAAAACCTTGACACAATATTCTTGAGATGTTTATGGTTCTGAAAAAAAATAAAAAAAAAATGAAAAAAAGTTTTCAAACCTTAATTTCTTTGAAGATTAAACCTCTTATTATCTCTTAGATAATAAACCATGCCAAATTTCTCCATACAAGCCATTGAATCCTATCGTTCAGTTTGTATGCTATAGTGGTTCGATACGGGGGTTCCGACAAATGAGCGACTTCTGGGGGAAAACAGGACAAGTACAAAATTTCAGATTAATATCTCAAAACGAAGAAGGCTATATCAAATCAGCTCATGCTATGCATACAGTAATGATCAGAGAAATAGCACACTTTGAGAATGTAATAAAAATACGTACAGTCTTCCACAAAACTGAAGGTACAGTGAATTTGGATTTGCGAATTGTATTGCTTTGCAGGTGTTTTTCATTCAAACGCCAAATAACGAAAATGTTATTAAGACTAGTAATAGCACTTTTTAATTTTTATAAAATTAACCAATTCGGCAACCTTGATCAGCGAGGAGATTACGTTTTTGTTGGCAACTCTTTACTGACGTTCCACAAAAGTCTTGGTACAGCTGATGCAAACGCGCTTTTATTAGTAAAAAGGGGAATCCCACAATTCAATATTATTGCTGTGAATTAAAAGCTGCAGTCTGGTACTTTTAATATTGTATTCGTGTTCGTTGAGTGTTATTTGTTATAAAAATCAAATAAAAATAAAAGAAGTTATGGGCCGAAAAGAATTAACAATTAGAGAACGGGAAATCATAATTGATCTACATGTTAGGCAAGGTAAATCTTATTCACAAATATCTGAGCTTGTATCGCGTAGTCGGTCATCAGTCCAAAAAGTGGTTAACCGATATAATAAGGAAAACAGAGTTGAAAATGCACCCAGGACTGGCCGCCCGCCCAAACTGAATGATACTGACAAGAGGAAAATTTTGCGTATAGTAAAAGAAAACCCATTTGTAAGCTGCAGAAAAATTAGTGATGACCTTGCTGTTTACGACAACAAACAGGTTAGTGCAGAAACTGTGCGAAGAGCTGTCGTAGAGAATGGATTTTCATCTAGAACGCCCAGGAAGAAGCCGCTTGTGAGTGCTATAAACAAAGAAAAGCGTATAACATTCGCAAAGACATATTGTGACAAGCCTGTGGAGTTTTGGGACAAAATTTTATTCTCAGATGAGTCTAAGTTTTGCATATTTGACGTAAATGGGCATAAAAGGGTCTGGCGCAGAGCAGGAGAAGCGCTCAATCCAAAGAATACGGTTAAAACCATTAAACACGGAGGCGGTGGCGTTATGGTGTGGGGGTGCATGGCAGCTGCGGGGGTTGGAAACCTGGTTTTTGTCGAAAATAATATGGGCCAGAATACATATTTGGATATTCTACGAAATAATATGAAGCAAAGTGCTCTTAGGCTAGGTATACAAGAAGACTTCTTGTTTCAACATGACAATGACCCTAAGCACACTGCTCACAAAGTACGAATGTGGTTGTTGTACAATGCTCGTATGTTTCCTACCCCACCTCAAAGCCCTGATTTAAACCCCATTGAGCATCTTTGGTATGAACTTGAGACTAGAATTAGAAAAAAAAAATTTCAAGCAAGGCGCAGCTTAAGGAGGTTATGTTAGAGGAGTGGAACAACATTAGCAGCGAGCTCACCAAAAAATTAGTGCATTCAATGCCTAAAAGGTTGAAATCAGTAATAAAAACTAAAGGATATCCTACAAAATACTGAAAAAGGTGAGGTTTGAATAGAAAGCAATGCCATAACTACAATTTATATATATTTTCTTTAGGTGTACCTTGACTTTTGTGGACTCAATATAATGGCTTATCACCATATTGGCATCATTTTCTTTTCTTATATACTGAATTTTGGTTTTGTTTTTACATGGATTCAAAGTTTATTTGTTATTGTTGAAAATACGTTAAGAAAATTTTACTTTTATTTTATTAATAAAAGCAGATCACACTGTTTTCAAAAATTTACTTGCTGTACCTTCACTTCTGTGGAAGACTGTATGTATATTTTCAATAAAAACAAAAAAAAAATATTTTTTATTAGCATCACATAAAGTGAGCAATAAGTGCGTTATTTACAAAAAATTAAAAGGCTTTATTCAATAGTTCTTAAAAAATATGATTGTGTTTCCTATTGCATGTTTAGGTCTGGACATTGAAATAGCACAGAAGGGCGGTTCTGCGGAAATTATATAAATTATATAGAAATCTAATAAGTATTATAGTGTTTAAGCATTTACAACGATTGTATTTTGTTGTGTGCCCACAATTTTTCAAAATTACTTGACATAGTCGGGGCAAACTTTCCACTAATATCTGACACTTCCTTTGTGGAATTGCGTACCATCCGTCCTTGATTCCAGTCCAAAGTTCTTTTACATTCTTTAACATTTTTTTGGTAATCTGTAACTTAACGTCGTTCCATACATCTTCATTCGGGTTTGCATCGGGACTTTGGACTGGCCAGACGTCAATACTTTCGGCAGTGAGCCACTTCTTCACACTTTTAGCTGTGTGCTTTGGATCATTGCCATGCATAAAAATTCAATTCATTGGCATCGATTCCAACGCGAATGGTTTCATGGTATTTTTCAGAATGTTTAGATATGCGAATTGAAGTTATACGCCTGACATCTGGGATGATGGACAAATGGTTCCGATATGGTTCAGCTTAGTTTCTTCGCTCCACAGAACCCTTTTTCAAAATTTGTCGTTCTTTTCTAAACAATCTTTAGCAAAGGCTAGCCGTGCTCATATTTTGTTTTTGATAGGAGTGGTTTTTTTCGACTAATTCGTCCAAACAACGCTTGCAAAGTAATCCCTACCATATTTAAAACACTTATGTCAGCGATTTTTGCAGTCTTCGAAAAACTTTTCGTAAGACCTTTTTCATCGATTTTTGTTTATCTCTTCAACAAGAAAAATTCACACGGAGCCAAATCTGGTGAATACGGCTGTTGATCGATGATATTCATGCGTTTTTTGCTTTAAATTCGGTCATAATCGTGGCTCGATGCGATGGAATTGTTCTCTCACAATTCTGACCGTTTCCGACATAATCAACATAATAAACATATGTTCGCACGCAAATGCAAATAGAACCCCTAATTGACCGAAAACTCTTTTTGAAAAAAATCTTCTTTATCGAGACGAGTCGAGCGTTTTATACCCAAAATGTCCACCAAAATCATTAGAACGGACTCGCGAAAGATTTCGAGCACTCCTAACATCTCTCTAACACTTGCCTTTTCAAGCACCATATACTTCACTTTTTTAATATTTTCATCAGTTGAAGAGGTCAAATGTCGTTCATATCTTCAACGATCTTTCGTCTGTCTTTAAAGCCTTTGTACAACTAATAGGCTTGTGTTATTGATAAAACTAAATCACCGTAAGCTTTTTCTTTTTTCCTTTCCTTTTTTTAACCTTACAGTTTACGATTTTAACATCAATGAAGTTATTAGAATAACAGTTTGCTTAATTAATCCAGAAACCTAACATGTGGGCCTTGGTGATAATTTTTGTGATGACATCAAAAATGGCTACAATCTAGTCAATACATTCCTAAGTTCCCATATATCAAATATAAATATCTTCGAATTATATAAGAATTTGAGACTTCAGGTTGGCCTTATACCGTATATTATATCGGTCAATATGTAAGATACCTCTCCAAAATGAAGTGAAAGTATAATCAGGGGTGCTGCGGAATACAAGACAGATTTACTTAGCGCTTAGAATAACAAAACAATTCTAATTTTCAATGGTGTCACATAATATCATTGGATTTTTATCTTTTCGAACATACACAAAACCAATATTCGAATCAGCTGTTTACTAATGTGACAAATCTTGTAAATGAATAAATTTGAGAGCAATTCAAATAAAGTTTCAATGAGTTCCGTTATTTTAACTTTTGTTTTATTAGAGGAAGAAAGAAACGTAAAAATTAAAAGGAAAATTATTTCTAAAAGTCTACAACTTTGTTTCCGCCGTTTTTTTTTTGTAAATTTAAGGCTTTCTTGTATAAAAACGGTTACAAAAATGTTATTCAAAATATTGGCCGTCGCTAGCTACTACTTTTGACCATCTTTCTGGCAGCATGCGTATTCCGTGACGAAAGAACTCCTCATCTTTCGAGTCGATCCAAGTATTAATCCAGTTTTTGACTTCTTCATAAGAACTGAGTTGCTCGTTAGCTAGACCGTGTGCCATCGATCGGAACAAGGGGTGGTCAGATGGAGAAACGTTTGGAGAATACGACGGGTGGGGTAAGATCTCCCATTTCAGCGTCTCCAAATATTTTTTGACTACCTTTGCGACGTGAGGCCGAGCATTGTCATGCTGGAGAATGACTTTATTGTGTCTTTCCTCGTACTGTGGCCGTTTTTCTTTTATTGCTCGGCTCAAACGCATCTATTGCGTTCGGTATCGATCTCTTGTGATGGTTTCACTTGGCTTTAACAGCTCATAATATATCACCCCCAGCTGGTCCCACCAAATGCAGAGCATGACCTTGGCGCCGTGAACGTTCGGTTTTGCCGTCGACGTGGAGGCATGTCCAGGCTTTCCCCATGACTTTCTTCGCTTAGGATTATCGTAGGGGACCCATTTTTCGTCGCCAGTTACAATGTGATGTAAAAATCCCTTTCGGTTGTGCCTTTGAAGCCGCTGTTCACATGCAAAGAAGCGTCGTTCGCCATCTCTTGGTTTCAAGTCGTAAGGAACCCAGTTTCCTTGTTTCTGAATCATCCCCATGGCTTTGAGGCGTTTTGATACGGCTTGCTGTGCCACTTCGAAATCTTCTCCCTTCCACCACCACGCCGGTTTTCGACTTCATAATCACCATTCTTAAAATGTTGACACCATTTGCGACATGTTCTTTCACTTAGGACAGCCTCACCGTATGTATCCGAAAGCATTCGATGAGCCTCAGCCGCACTTTTCTTGGAATTAAAAAAGAAAAGTAAAATTTCCCGCAAATGTCGAGAATTGGGCTAAAAAAGTGACATTTTCAGTTGAGAATAAGTTTGGGATGCAAACAATATTTGCAACTTGTTGAAATTGTCTATTGATCTCTCCTTTGATTGATCCTAGCGGGCTTGGTATTAGCTCCGCCTCGGATTCGTTGAGGACAGCTCCTGCCTTTGCCAAGTCGTCTGCTTTTTCGTTACCGAAAATGTTCCTGGTCCCGGGAATCCAGATCAAGTTTAGTTGGAGCTTGTCTTTTATTGAGCTTAGTGCTCTCTTGCAGTTGTTAACTACGCTGGAATTTGTCATGGGTGAAGACAAGGCCAGGAGCGCCGCCTGGCTATCCGTAAATATAGTTGCTTTATTTATATTCCCGTGGTTTTTTAATAGAGCTTCGCAGACTTTTTCTGTACCTAGTACTTCTGTTTGGAAGATGCTAGCCGTGTTCGGTAGACGTATAGAGAGAGATATGCCTAGATCAGCGGAGAATACCCCCGTGCCTACTCCGCAGTCCATTTTGGACACATCGGTATAGACTGAGATGGTATCCTGCTCTCCTATTGAACCTCTTCTCCATTCTCGTCTAGATGGTATCCTCACCTGGAAGTGTCTATTGAAATCCAGCTTTGGGAGAATGTAGTCTGATTTATTAATGGTGAGCTTGTTTAGGATTACACTATGTCCGTAGTTTTGCTGATTCCAACCTCCCAATTCTTTTATTCTTATCGCCGCAATAGCTGCTGTTTTGTGAATAAAAATGTCCATTGGTAGTTGATGCAGGATCACATTGAGCGCATCAGTCGGACATGACCTGATTACACCAGTAACACCCGCACATGCTGCTCTTTGTATACCATTTAATTTTTTTATGTCGTATTGTTTGTTTAGCGCTGGCCACCATACCAGAGCTCCATATGTAAGTATAGGTCTTATGACAACCGTATACATCCACATGATTATACTTGATTTGAGGCCCCAATTCTTGTTGACAATTCTCTTACAAGTATAGTAGGCCATGTATGCTTTGTTTATTCGTTTTTCTATATTTATTTTCCAGGACAGTTTGGTGTCAATCTCCACCCCCAAGTATTTAGCTGTGGGCGATAGAGTGAGTGTTTTAGTACCGGAAGTTGAAACTGTAGTATTTTGGTTCTGCTTGTGAATAGCATCAGTTCTGTTTTGTTCGGGTTAACTCCTAGTCCATTGTTTTTAGCCCATAGGTTTAACCTTCGACGTGCTCTTTCCATAATCTCGCTGATTGTTGAAGGAAACATGTCTGATACCAACAACACTATATCGTCTGCATACGCTACTATTTTCACTCCTCCTCCGTTTAGTTTGAGGATTATTTCGTTCAGCGCTGCAACCCATAGAAGCGGAGAGAGGACCCCCCCTTGAGGCGTCCCTCTACTCCATAACGTGTTTGTGTTCCTATTCTCAAGCGTCGATAGTATCCATCTGCACACAGTGTCATCTATGCCACCATGTGCCAGAGAATTAATTATCGCATTTACTTCTATGTTATTGAAGGCGCCCTCTATCTTTAGAAAAGCAGCCATGGTGTATTGTTTGTGGTGTAGTGATTTTTCAATTACACTTATCACCTTGTGAAGGGCAGTTTCGGTTGATCGGCCCTTTATGTACGCATGTTGGGACTTCGATAACTTCTCCGCCTCTCTGCTTTAGCGATAATGAAGACATTCTCACACAATGGTTTCTTCATTTTGAGTGATCTGATATTTTGAAAAGTGGCTACAAGCTGTTACTCGGCTTTTAATTTTGTTGTGAGTTAATTTTCTTTTGATTTCTCTTTCCCACTCAGTTATGACATATAAACCTAAGTTTGTTTTAATTTATTAATGAAGTTAATTTAATTTATAATAATGAAATAAATAATAAATATAAATTATCTTCTTGCTTTATTTCTGATATCAAAACCGATAATATTGGTTTAGATGATACCCAAAACCGATACAAATTTTGTTATAAACTCAATGAAGATCAATGATTATCAAACCTTACCACTGGTGGGGGGAAATGAAAAGACTTTAACTGCGCTGAGAAATATTTCATTTTAATTTTTATTTGGTATTCCCATTACTTATATAGTATTTTAGAAAATTATCTTAAATAACTGAATATATGTGTACGTATATATGTTTGTATGTATTGCAACATATGTATTGTTTATGCTGCTTGATATGGGGTTGTTTCCAAGTGTACAATTCAATACATGTGTGTGTGTGTTTAATGTTATCTCATCTGTAAATTTATGATTTGTGTCCCCACGCATTTTTATTATTATTGGATGCGTATTGCATATAAATGCATGTGGCTGTTAATGTACATATGTATGTATATAAGTTATGGGTTTACTTGTCGAAAGTAAAAATTATCTTCTTTTTCTGGTCTTACGACCTTTATTGTTCAACCGCTCGCTTAACTCTAAATTTAACAAATTTATAATTCTTATGGTAACTTAATGCGCTTGCAGTTCTGCTGACATCGGTTCCCACGTTCCGCTGGATTTCCAGAGAATCACGCCACACTGCGCTAGACGCATCGTCAGCACTTTTGCGAGTAGAACGGATGCGCGTGTCTTTTGGTTGCTTTAAATGTTATTGTTGCTAACTCCTCCCTTCTTAAAATCAATTGTCCTCAATTGATCAAAAATATGGTAAGTTGTCAAAATTGAAGTATGTTATGGGGTTTGCTGTTTTTGGTACTATTTCTCGTACTGCTGGGTCCTTAGCCTTGGACGATGTTTCTGATGTAAAGCTTGTTTGCAGGATTATCTTCTTTCTCCTATGGCAGAAGAATATTATTGAAAAAGCTGCTAGTGTGAGAATGGCCATGATTACCACAGAAGTTTGAGTGGTATTCGTATTATTCTGAAGGCAATCCAAACGTTTTATGTTGTCTATGAATAACTCGTGGATTGATTCCAATGACAAAAGATTTATTCTTTCCTTTTCCGCTGGAGCAAATTGTGTTCTGACTGGTAACGCCCCGGTTAAAAGCGTTTCGCCATTGTAGAAAGAATCGTTATTTATTTTTATGGTAAGATTGCTGAATTTTACGACTAATGTGCCTTCAACAGACATTTATTTACGGTACCATTAAAGTTGTTCAGTAGAATTAGTCCAGGTTGAAGTATTTCTATTGGTTTAACATGATTTGCGTTGCTATATTGACAAGTTGGATTTTGTTTACTATTTAGAAGTTTTGTTATGCAGGTTTCATTAACTAGGCTAACAATTTGGTCTTTATTACAAATAGATATAGAATTTATTGTCTTACACTCGCTATTTATTCCAAGTATATTACTTTCTTTCTTAATAATATTATTGAAAACAATATTTATAATCGTATTATTTCTCTTAACAGGTTTAATTAAAATATTTTCATAAGTTTCTTTTTCCGTAATTGGCATTTTTACGATATACGCTAACATTGTTGAATTATAAAGGACGCTTGTTTCCGCAAAACTTAAGGCTTCTTCAGTTGATGAAAAAGGCATATTTTCCTCTTCTAGTGTTTTAAGAGTTAATTCTAATTCTTTCTTGTTCAATAAAATGCTATTTACTAATTTTAATTTTGCCCATTGGATGGCATGTCTAACGTTTACAATTTCTTCCTTAACTAAACGTAATCTATTTTGAATACTTATTACTAGTTCGTCGTTGAAGTAGCTGTCTTTTGTTATTGCGTTTGTTAGTTTGTCCGTAATTACCGTGAGGTTATTCATACGTTCTGTTAGTGCTTGATTTACTAGAAATTGTTTATTGTTATTGTCGTTTAATTGTTTTGTGGCGTATTCTAATGCAGCAAAATCGTCGTGATCTGGGGTTCCAGCTAAATATTTCCATGCTGTACCCAGGATGTTAATTGAACTTCTAATTTTTCTACCTGATGGTTTAATAGATTTAATTGGTTCTTTGGTCTGTTCTATTTCTTGTTTTAAATTTGAGTAAAATATACTGTTTGTCTGTATGTTTTTGTCCGTGAATTGCTTTACCTCTGCCAAAAATTGTTCGTACAGTTCAACGTTGATAAGGTGTATTAGTTTAAACGTTCCGTCTTGTATTTTGGTCAGTCCTTTGCTTATTGTAATTATATGAGCTGTTGAGAAGTCTGTAATTTGGAAGTCGGTCAGAACCATTGTTGTCGCTGTAAGCGTTAGTCTGCAAAAAGAAAAAATTTAGAAAATGCGTCTGTTTTATTTAATTTTATTACTTAGCTTTTAATATTACTCTTATGAACTACCCTATTTGACTCGGTCAGTACCGTAGTCGACCTGTTTTCCTAAACTACTTCTTTTTTATACCTAGGTGAGATTTTAGTTCCTAACCTATTGTGGACCTTCACGTAAATCGTTTCTCCTGGATTATACTCAATAATTGGTTGTAATTTGCTATTGTGATTTTAAAGATCTTGTTGTTGTTTATCTTTTATTCTTTGAATATTATCTAATCTAGCTTTTTCGAATTGTTCGGGGTCTGTGCTTAGCGTACGACCGAAAATATCATAGACAGCTCTGTCTAAAAGTTGTGCAAATGATTGATCTCGATTTTCGGCTTTTAGACAACGCATAATCTCGGAAAGTGTTGAATGGAATCTCTCGATTTGGCCATTCACTCCACTTTTATATGGCGGGGATTTGAAAATTTGAATGTTTAATATGTCTTCCAACATAAAAGTAATAGTCAAAACGAAGTGCCCTTTCGTTATCAAAAATTACGGTTTTGGGTACTCCAAACTGAAAGAGAAGTTCCCTTAGAGGTTCTTTTATGTCTTGAGTAGCTTTTGATTTTATTGGTTTTACCTGCGCGTATTTTGAGAATTTATCGACAGCAGTGAGAGTGGATTGAAAAAACTTCTTGTATTATTCCCATTATTGGTTCAGGAGCGCTGATTATTAAATACTTTTTTATTATTACTGAAGGGTTTAAATATTTTTTCAATAAAGATATTATTGTCTCCTCGGAAAATTCTATTTCTGTTATAGTGTGACGGTGAATAGTTGGAAAAACAATTTGAAATTTATAGCTTAATTCTGTAGACCAACTGAAAAAATCTGATTTTTGAAGACGTTGATAGGTACATCCACGAATTGAATCAAGTTTTGACCTGAACTGTCATCGCTATGCGTCATAACCGACATTGAATTTATTTGTTGCTGTGCTGTAATTCTTGATAGTGCATCAGCCACAACGTTAGTTCGACCAGTTTTATGAAATATTTCGTGATTATACTCTTCTAGTTCTGCCTTCCATCGTTTCATTTTACTATTTGTATTTTTGTTGCTTAAAGCAAAAGTTAGAGGCTGATGGTCTGTAAAGATTTTGACCTTAGCGTGCCCGTACAAAAAATTACGTAGAGTGGATAATGCCCAGACAATGGCTAGCATTTCCTTCTCGTTTGCGGCGTAATGTTCCTCCGCCTTACTTAGAGTTCGCGAAATAAAAGAAATAGTTGTGAGTGTGAGTGTCAGTTGTGAGCTCAAAATCGTTATTGTAATTTGGAAAAGATAAAATTACCTCATCCGAAACCAATGTATTTTTAATTTTTTGAAATGCTTCTTTAGCTTGTTCATTGAATTCAATCGGTACTTTTGCGGACTTGTTTTTTGAAATTCGGTCTTCTCCGCCTCTTAGTAAGATTGTTAATGGCTTTGCTAATTTCACGTAGTCGCGAATAAATCTACGATAATAGCCGGATAGGCCTAAAAATGAACGCAATTCTTTAATATTTTTGCGTTCGGGAAAATTAGCAATTGCTTCTACCTTTTTTGGGTTAGTTCTAATGCCCTCTTGTGATACTATAAATCCTAAAAATTCTACATCCTTTTGAAAAAAGTGACATTTGTCCAGTTGAATCTTCATATTTGCTTCCTCTAAAGTTTCGAAAACTTTTCGAAGATTCTGTAAGTGTTTTTCTTCTGATTTTCCGAATATTATGATATCATCTATATACACATAGCAAATCCTGCCTATATGTTCATGGAGGATATCGTCAAGTGTACGCTGGAAAATGGCGGGCGCATTTTTCAGCCCAAATGGTAGCCGAGTAAACTCAAAGTTCCCATTATTCACCGAAAATGCCGTTTTTTCTATGTCTGACGGCTTTAGTGGGATCTGATGGAACCCACTTTTGAGGTCTAGCGTTGCAAAAAACGAATTGTCGCCTAAATGCGATAACATACCCTCTATTTCGGGTATCGGATATTTATCCGCTATAGTTAAACTATTTAATTTTCTATAATCGATCACTAACCTATACTGTTTATTTCCACTGGAATCGGGTTTTTTTTTGCCACGATCCACACAGGGGAATTATAGGGGGATCTGGATGGTCTTATAATGCCATCGTTTAGTAGTTTTTCCACTTGTTTCTCTACTTCGCACAGTGGGAGAAATGGTCAATCCAGCGGCGCTTTCTTAATAGCTTTTGAAATACAATGAAAAAATGCATTACTTTATTCTAAAAATATGTGTTAATTATTTATTTATATGTTTTTATTTTCTATTAGAAAAAAAAACTATTCAGAGTCGGAGCTCTCAGAATTACTGCCGTCAGGTAGATCATTTATATGTAAAAGAAGGTTTTTGACCTCGTCATCTATTTCAATGTGATTTTTGGAGTACTTGGAGGTGCTTTTAGACTTAGATGTAATAATAGGATCTGAAGAAACTAAAAGAGTGTGTATTCAACCTTGAGTTTTTTCGCGTATGGTTCTGTCTATAACTGCCAAAATCTTTATTTCTTGCCTCAAGTGCCTCTTCTGACATCATTCCTATTGGTAGCGAAACTTTTTCAATAATATCTGCTCCGTGTATTAATATTTTATGTACAGATGGAGGCATATAAAACCAAGTATATTCGGAAACAAATAATTCTGCTGTATTCCAAGCATATATGCGAAAAGCCTCTATGTTAACTGCATACCCACATGCCATAGTACGCAAAATTATACCAAATCTTTTTATAAGTTCTACTTTTACGCCAGTTACTGTAGAGGCTAACATTCTGCTGGAAAAATATTCTTGCAGTATTCCCAGTGTTTGTATAGCCTGATCCTTTCGTGGGAATGTCCACCAATATACCCATTTTTTCTTTTAGCTCAAGTTGAATCTTTCTTTTGGTTTGCCGAGCGATTTCTTTATGTTCTCCACGAATTTGTCAATTTTGTATGGGTATTCTATAGGCGATATGAATTATACACTCAAAGCACCGTATCCAAGCGTGGAGTGTTGACAATCCGTACTCATACAAGTGCTCCTGTGGTTGTCTCAATTGAACATTATGAATAATCTAATCATGAATTTTGGTGTTGCTCCACAAATTCCACAGGCCTGCGAGAAGGAGCCCGCTAAATTGTTAAAAACTTTCCCATCAATCATTATTAAATGGAATTCATGTAATACTTCGAAAAAACTCAACTTTGTCGGAACAATGCTTACAATTTGCCTTTTAATATTATCTATCTCAACCTTAACTAACTCCGCAGACTCTTTTTCAAAAATTATTTTAATGGGTCTGCAGAACCGAATTGAAGAAGGCTTGTTATTTTGCCATAGAACAGCGTCTCCTTTTTTAATTTGTAAAGGCACAATACCTACAGCAAATAAATACTCATCAGTTATTTCATAATCAGAAGCACTAAAACGTTGACGGTAAGTGGAGTGACCACTGCTGCCGTCACAGCCCCATTTAAATATTGCTTTTATGCTGTCATTAATATTGCCTGCAGTCTAAACACCTTCAAAAGATTTGGAAAATCCTTGTACTATACGTGCAACAGTATGGTCTACAAGACTTTGCAGGGCAACTTCCGCTGAAAGTTCAGTTACGTGTATGCCACTGGGGTAACACTCTGTTTTAGCCTTAAGTAAAATATCGTAGCTTGGATAAATATTGCAGTTTCGTTCTTTGGCACCATATTGCATTATTTTGTACGACCTCTTTGAGTATCCGCCATCTATGTATATAAAGAGATAAAGCTTCCTCAGGTGTATACGGAATTGGGGTTTTTTGTTCAGAGCTTACAGACTTAAGCATTTTCGAAGCAGTCGAACTTTCAAGCTCAAACAATTTTGAAACAACCTGTGAAGCATTTCTTTTTCCAGCTTTGTAAAGACTTACGCTTGCCGCTACCATTAACTCTTGGTTAGGTGTTTCGTTAACAACTGATGCAATTTTTTTTTTCGAGTTTTCATTGTACACTCTGAAAAAGGTTTTTGTATACGGTGAAGAACAGTTGGCTTAGAAAAAATTATATTTTCATCCAACCATTTCTTATTTCGCTTTTCGAACACTGACATAACCCTATGACATTCTTTCCACTTTTCTACAAGTTTGCTTATGAAATTTCTTAATTGTTTTTGAATTTTGTGAGTTTGCTCTTCACTATACCTTGAGCGATCAATGACGTTAGAAAATATATGATTTTCAACCATTACAAATTTTGGTACTGGTTCACTGTGCCATATTAAAAAAAGCGTGCGTTTAGACTCTGTCATAGTATCTAAAAAAGGAAAAAAATCAGTAACTTGCAAATACTTGCAGCCAATTTTTGGACAAGACGTAGACCACAACATATTTTAACAAATTATACAAACATTGAATCGAATCCCATCGAATCCACCACACTTATTTTCTACGGAACATTGGATTACACATATAAAAACACTTTGATATATGACAATTTCCTTTTCCATTGTAAAGATCAAAAACATATATTAACAGACCACAATGACTTTTTTTTTATTTAACACATACCAAATAATAATAATTAAGTCACAAATCTTATTACAAAATTTTATATTTAAGTTTTTCAGTTCAACAAAAATTGCACTTAAAAATAGGTAAATAGTAATTATTGCACTTGCTAAAACATGTGTTAAATTCGAAAGCTCACAGATATGCGAATATTTGAAACAAAACAAAAACGAAAACAGAAAAGACCCCGTTAGGAAATAAATTTTCAATAAAACAAACAAAATTTGGAGAATTCTGAATTTAAAAATTTCGCTAAAGCGCCGCTAGAATGACCATTTCTCCCACTGTGCTTCGCCTCTAAGCGATGCTGGATATGGATAAAACTTACTATGTATGTATATATTAGGGAATCGGATGACGTTCTGATCTCTCCCACTACTTTGGTAGTATAAGTTAACCGTTCATCCGGTTCTGAAAATAAGTTAGGATGCTCTGTAGAGCTATTTTTTGATGGGGAGTAATGTTGTCATCGTGTATTTTGATAGCATTTACTGCATCTGTTTTTAATTCTTTAATTAATATTTTTAATTGTCAAGGTTCCCTCTCTAATGTTAATTACAGCATCTAGCTACCGAAAGCTATCATAGCCCAAAATGCCATGAAAAGTTCTTAAAGGGGGTAGTATAAAGAATTTTAAAGTTTCTGTTTGATTAAAAAGCTGTAAAAATGTGTGGTGTTTTATTTCTATATCACCAGCAATAGTTTTCGCTAAAAATATATCTTTGTTTTCTAGTACTTTTTTTGCTAAATTGGGTTGAATATAATTCTGGCTGGAGCCAGAGTCAATTAAAAATTTGAATACCTCGCCGCTCTTCGTGCGGCATTCAAAGTAAGGCAACGAAGAGCTTTTTAACCTAAAAAATGAATATCGTTATATTCGTAATATTGTCCTTCATCCTGTATATGTATGTATGTATGCCACATCCAAATAATCATTCAGATTATCTTCTGAGCCAGTGTTCGAGGTAGCGCTTGAAGTATTACTTATATGAAAATTGCGTTGTGCCTTTTGTGGCTTGAGATTTCTTTCAGAAGTGGTCTGTGGTGGCCTTTTGCTGAATAATTGATTATTTTGTGGCAGGTTCATATAGTTAATGCGGCGCGAGCGCAAAGTTTTATCTATCTCCATAGGCACCGGCGGTTTTGGGGGGCTCATAGGCGGTTGGTTAAAGTGTGTTTGTGCATTTAAGTTCCGAGCAAATCTTTGATTTGGAAAGTTATGTGAAATAAGTTGTGGTTGGTTAAATTGTGTTTGTGCATTTAAATTCTGATTAGGTCTTTGATTAGGAAGATTTTGTGAAATAATTTGTGGTTGTGGCTGTGGTAAGTAAGCAATTTCGGGGAAGAAATTTTGTTGGTTTACTTGCCTCCGAAAATTTCTTGAAGGTAAAGGTGGTGCGGTGTTTCGCTGCATCCCTCTATGATCCATATTGGTGTTGTGTACGTACCGTGTGCGGAATCCCTGATTTTCCAACTTCAAGCACAAGTGTAATGCTTGGGGCAGATCTATTGGTTCCTTCATGCCCAATAGTTTAGGCAAGTCGCCGTTGAGGCCGCGCACAAACGTATCTAGCGTCTTGTTTCTGTATGTGTGAGTAAGAAGACTACGAGCCTCGCTACCCACCTCCATACAGCCTAGCTTATTAAGTATTAAAGATAAATTGGAATAAACGGCCTGGTAAAATTCTTCAATTGACCTATTTCCCTGAACCAAAGAAGTCATTTGGTATTCTAGGGTGGATACATCACGCTTGTCGGCGTAATGTAAAGTTAGACACTTACAAATAGCACCCCAGTCTAAGGGTGTATTGTATGCCTCAAGGGCAGCATCCGCGTTGCCAATGATTTTATTTCTTACCACGTTAAGGATTCCGTAGAATTTAGGTGTGCCCTTACTCGCTTCGTAAATATTTAATATTCGATTTACACTTTATTTCCACGAATTGAATTCAGCGGGATTTCCCGAGAATTCGCGTAAACATTTTACCACATCAGGTATCTTGTCTAAATCTGATAAGTTGCTTGCATGTTCTATATTGATGGTTTGGTCGCAAGTGTCTGCTAAGCCCGCATTCGGGTTAAGGGTTGCCCTAACTATGTTGGGCCCCTGCCTGTTTACCACGTCTAAAGCTATCCTTCCTATTAGGTTTACGAGGTCATCTTCGTTTATTGTAACGTTAGCTGATCCTAAATTTCCTGCAGGATCATTCGCCCTGATTACTGGTGGACGAACCAGATTATTTGGGTTCGACATTGTTTATTTTGTTGTGTCTGTTAAAGAGTTCGTTATATATTTTCTTTCGTTATATCGGTTTCTTTTCTACTTCAATAACGTTTCAGTTTTTGTACTTACAAATTAGAGGTTTTATTTCAATTTTAGTTTGGTAAAAAAAAAAAAAAAAATTCACAATCTGGGTTTCACTTAATGTTCTTAATTAGTAATTATCACTTAACTTACAATACAATAACGACTTTCATTCTTTGCCTCTTGATATTGTTGGTTGTTTATGTTGATAGGTGCTGATGAGGTGACTTGAGTCCAACTCGTCTTTTTTGCTCTGCTACTAAGGGGCCAGATCTCACACTAGCACAGTTGTTTTTATTATCACTCCCCGTTCTCCGAAGAAGGATTCTTAACGCCTTTTGTTTTCCTTCGCGACGTAGGAGCTTATTTTAGCTCGGGCGCCAGTTAAAGGTTTACTTGTCGAAAGTAAAAATTATCTTCTTTTTCTGGTCTTACGACCTTTATTGTTCAATCGCTCGCTTAACTCTAAACTAACAAATTTTATAATTCTTATGGTAACTTAATGCGCTTGCAGTTCTGCTGACATCGGTTCCCACGTTCCGCTGGATTTCCAGAGAATCACGCCACACTGCGCTAGGGGTATCGTCAGCACTTTTGCGAGTAGAACGGATGCGCGTGTCTTTTGATTGCTTTAAATGTTATTGTGCTAACTTATACATTATATGTGTATACATACATATGTATATTTGAAAATAGATATTTGTTTTTAATAGTATTTCGGCTTTGCTGATAAGTAAGCACGTTCAATGGTATTTGAACAAATTCCTTTCGAACATAAATCCAGATTACCAGAGTTTCAAACTCGCATATCTGCCGTCTGTACAAATTTGGATCTGATTGAGTACGCAGTTGATCCGGATTAACGCTGCCGTCGGTCAAGGCTATTATAGTTTAATGTCAAAAATGTGCGATATCCACAAATTACCCATGCTTTCACACGAGTATACTACATACTTATGATGCTTTACATTAGTCCATAATGGAATTGGGATTTCCCATCCTTTGGTTAATGTTTTGAAACTAAGTAAACACTTCATGTAAATTAATATTTGAATCATGGTAAGGAGCTGTGCTTGCCATGTGAGCAAATAAAGTAAATCTCCTTATCCATTATTGCACTATGTTTGAATTATACTTCGTCTTTATCTTGATAGAGATGAAACTGCTCGATAAAGTATATATCAATATGTTAATGTATGGTTTTTAACACCGGTTGTGATTGCAGATGGCCTCTGTAGAATAGATTTTTTATAAAAAATGGGCGTGGCCCCTCTATCTAATAGCTTGAATATACTTTGTTCACAAATTACTAAAGCTATGTTAACCAAACTTGCTGACAGCATAGTCCCCTATCAGCACCTCATTCATTGTGAAAGTAGGAGAAATAACCACGCTCACCTCCCATACAAAGATTATGTTAAAATCTGCTGAATATATCCATAATTTTGTGAATATATTATTAATCCATGCACAAAATACAGTGAATTTAAGCTCTCCGCTTAACTATATTCATATTTAGTCTCCACATCCCTATTATAACCTTATTCGAGGATTTGACGTTTGTCCCGGTTGGCTTTTCCTTCATTCACCCAACATATTAATTTTGTTCTTTCAGCTGGGTTTATTTCGCATGGAGATATTTAAATTAGCATGATATCGTCCGATAACGATATGAATGTGTACTTCTTTTCGACCTCGTCAAAGAATTGTAGGTACTAAAAAGCCTTGACTTAGGTTGAATAGCTCTTGTTCAATTAGGTACGTTGGTAGTTTGTCAGAGTACGTGAAGACCAGTCGTGCTATAATTGTCACAGGATTTAGAACTGTGTTAAATATGATAATAGCGCATCTGCGACACCGCGTGTTTTATTCCTTAAGATAGTCTCACAGAACTAATAATGAAAATAGTTATTTATGTTCTTAAGGTTGATTTTATTGTATTATAATATTAGTTGGTCCACGACCTACATTATAAGTTAATATATGCAAAATATAATTTTAACCACCTTCCAAATCACGAGAGTGCAAAATGTTCTGTTACTCACGAACTTTTTCCTTCCTTACCTATTCTGGTTTATGAAAGTTTCTTAACAGCCACTCGACCATTAAACTCATAAACCTAAAACACTCGATAATCTTGATTTTGCTTTAATTTTTTCGGAAAATATTTAGTTGATCACTCCGTTGAAAATTATATTTTGTGCTTTTATGACATGTTTTCGTGAATAAATCGCACAAATATATGTATGTCGTGTAGTAGCCACACTCATAATAACAAATCAGCAATTTCGTGGGCCAATTTTTAATTTTCGTAGTAATTTAAGACCAATGCCCGCTGTTCGTATGTGGCAACCCAAATTAATAATTGATAGTACCATTGATGTTAATAAAAAATTAGAAATAATTATAAATTAATATTAAAATAATATAGAAATAATTACGAAGTATTATTAGTATTAAATTGATCGCTAAGGCGAGCCTGTATAAAATATGTCTATGAAAGAACCCAGTTAATCTAAAAATAATAATTTTGTGTAGTCTAAATCCGATCGTTTTGATTTTTTCTATTCTTTCCAGCTTTTCGATTGTACATTTTTTTTTCTTTAACTGAAACATTTTTCTTGTCAAATCGTTAGACCCAAAAGTATTTTTCATAGTGTAATTGAAAAAGTTCACATAACCTATAAAGACTTATCATCGCATCACACCCAACACACCCTACTATAGATAATTCAATACACGATACAAACCCACGCACATTCACCACCCAGAAGAACGGAAAATTACCCAAATTATCGTTCGCGAAAGACTTCAAGTGAACTAAAAAACAGAAATTTTTGAATTATACTCGTAAATAAAATAAAAATTGAAGTTTAACGGAAATCAATGCTGCACAAGTTTGTAAAATAAAATTTATTTCAAAGAACAGCCCGTTCGAGTAATTATAAGTATCTCAAGAGCTTTAGGTTGGAAGTGTGAGTATACAGAAATGATTAACCAATTGTATATTTCTTACAAAAGATTGAATAATAGTAGTTAGTTTATTGCTAAGTTTAATTTGAAAATTTAATATTCACAATTGCAGTTACAGAGCCGATTAAATATTATTGTATATTTCCAAAAAAATCTAACCTTTTATATACTACAGTGGGCACTGTGATATAACTCTGCTTTCGTATTAACTTTTTTACAGGTAAAAATTCTAACGAACACCGTTCTAGTTCTCGTTTTGAAAAACCATTTGATTACATTGAATATCTACGTAATAAAGAACACAACGAAAATAAAATATATCAGTGTCTAGAGAGTTTGCGGGTAGCTCTCACAAGCAATCCTATTTCATGGATTAAGGAGTTTGGAGAAGATGGGATAAATGAAATAACTTTATTATTGAGACGCTGTTTAAAAGAACGTGGATTTGACCGAATTGAGTTGGAGTGCATTCGTTGTCTGAAAGCTGTAATGAATAATACATGGGGTTTAAATTTAGTATTAACACCTGAGCTGCACACAGTAGTATTATTATTAGCACAATATTTGAATCCTCGGAAACCACAAACAATGTGTGAAGCTGTAAAATTACTGGCATCATTTTGTCTTGTCCCTGAACGTAACGGATATGATAAGGTTCTTCGCGCAATAACTACTGCCGCCTCCAATAAATATAAAACAAGTGAACGGTTCAAACCTATAGTTGATGCATTATTTATGGAAGGAAAATGTGACCCAAGAAGAGATTTAGCTTGCCACAGTCTTATTTTCATTAATACGTTAACGAACACTCCCAGTGATTTAAACTTTCGTTTACATTTGCGCTGTGAAATAATGCGAATGGGACTTTATGAGAGATTTGATTTGTTTAAGGACATTGTTTCTAAAAGTAATAATGATGCTTTGAAGCAACATTTTAAAATTTTTAATGAAATAAGAGAAGATGATTTCGAAGAATTCACTCAAAGGTTTGAAAATGTTAGTTTTAACATGGACGATATGGCAGACTGTTTTGAAGTACTTAAAAATCTTGTAACAGATACCAGTTCGGAACCATACTTTTTATCAATACTTCAACATTTACTTTACATAAGGGATGATTTCTATTTTCGACCAGCATATTATCAATTGATTGAAGAATGTATACAACAAATAGTATTACACAAAGGCTATTGCGACCCAAATTTTGACAACCGTACATTTAATATTGATACATCATTAATATTAGATGATATCGTTGAAAAGGTAAAGGCTAAAGAAATAAGGCGTTTCGAGGAATTTGAAAAAAAAATAGAAGAATTGGAAATAGCGAAGCAAGAAGCTGAAGCGAAAGTGGCACATTTAGAAGAACAGATTAAATTAAGAACGACTAAAGAGACAACAAAGTCCATTGACACTCTGTTACAGGTAAGTCGCATCATTTCTTACTACCTAATCTGGTACTCACTAAAACGTCAACATAGCTAAACATAGAAGTCTGTCTAATATGTATACTAGGGTGATTCAAAAAAAATTTTTTTTTTTTTTTCAATTGGTACTCGCAAAAATATGTTCCTAGACACCTCTAAGAAAGCCTCTCCAAATATGAGTTTTTAATTGTAACGGGAAGGTCCTCCGCCTAACGGTTTCTATTTTTTCTTATTATCAGATAGAAAAATTTATATCTCGCTTCCAACTACTTGAAAAAATATTTTGTTAATTAGGTTTTGTAGGAAATTGAATGCTCTAAAATATGGTCTCTTATGATTTTTTCGTAAACCCAACCGTTTAAAAGATATTAACGGTTGAAATTTGACTATTTTTGGGAAAATTCTTTATTTCTTATGAATTTTATAACTCAATGAAAAAAAATTATTATGAATAGATTTTTGGAGAGGTTTTCTTAGAGGTGTCTAGGAACCTATTTTTCCGAGTACCAAACGAAAAAAAAATAAATTTTATTTGATCCACCCTAATATGCATTGATGTTTGACGATGAATATCTCGTAAACGCTTAACTTAATCGAAAAATCATAGTAGACCATTTTTATAGAGCAGTAAATTTCCTACAAAACTATGTGTTTCATCATTCATAATAATTTTTTTTTATTGAGTTATAAAATTAATAAGAAATAAAGAATTTTTCCAAAAATAGTCAAATTTCAACCGTTAATATCTTTTAAACGGTTGGGTTTACGAGAAAATCATAAGAGACCATATTTTAGAGCATTCAATTTCCTACAAAACCTAATTCTTGGAATTGCGATATAAATTTTTTATCTGATAATAAAAAAAATAGAAAACCGTTAAGGAACAATTAAAAACTCATATTTGGAAAAAAGGAAAAGTACCAATTGAAAAAAAAAAAAAAATTTTTTTTGAATCACCCTAATGTATACCACTAATTCTATTAAATTTTTTTATAACTAGAATCTGTTTGCTTCACACTCTTTAATGACTATTGAGTCGATGCATGTCAGATACGAATAAATTTCCTTCCATAACTCGAAGTCTCTCTAACTCGAAGATTTTTTCTGGGTTATGGTCATTCGAGTTAGTGAAGTTCACCTGTATATATGTATGTCTTATAAATAATTTTACGATTTTGGGAATCCTAAATAGGTCATGTGAATGTGATAATTATCCTATTTAGAATGGACCCGAAATTCGGATATGGACTGTTACCTCGGACAAACTTTACAGTTATTTAATGCTGGTATTGTCAGTAGCGAAGCGAATGAAATTTTAGGCGACTTTCGCTATTCCGAATTGCGAGTAGCGAGCGCATAGCAAATTCGCCGTGAAGTAGCTAAAATTAATATTTGGTATTGCCATTTGCGGATTTATGAAATTCGCTTCGCTTCAACTGTCAAAATTGAGCGAACCTTTATTTGATTCGCGAGTGAAATTGAAAATGGAAAAAACGTTAGTATAATTTTAAAAATTTATCGTATTTAATTTGTTAAAAATTTACTTATTTTCAGAATAAAAATAACCAGCCAAAAGCTATTTGAGGTGATGGTGAGGTTGATGGAGAAAAATATTGACCTAGCCAGAGGAATGGCGCCGTTTGGCTCTACAAAAAAAAAAAAACAAAATAGGAAGGAGTTGTGGCTGAATTAAATAATATCGGCCCTCTAATACGCAGTGGCAGCAAATATGTATTAATTTGTGTATTACTTAGGTTATGTTGGACTACAAACTATAATTAAAGAAAAAAATACCAGAACATTGTAGCCACAGGTGAAGAACCTTACACCCAACGCAGCTTAACGCCTTTAGAACAGGCCGCGGACGAGTTGCTCAGCTTACAGCAGGCAGTAAATCCAAGCGGAACCGCATTTGAAACCACTGCACCAATAAATTTAGCAGCCTAAACAGGCGGGAGAAATTTTAAACGTCGGCTTTACGTCCAGGCAGGCGCCTATAAACAGAGAGAGGAGCGCGAATTTGAATTGGAGATATTACAAAACATTAACTCAGTGTGCAATGAAATCGATAGGTATAATAGAACAATTTATAAATTAAACAAAAAAAAATAGCACTATAGAAAATTAAAGAAGGAAGAAAATATTGAACAAAGGCGACATAAAGAAGAAATTGCATTAAAATTAAAGGAATTGGAATTAAAAAATCTTAAATACTCAAAATAAAAAACGTATTTACAGCAATTCAAAATTAATTTCAATTATTTTATTGTATGTGACATACATATATGTACATATATTTTAGGGATGCAACTACACTATGACAGTGCATTCACAATTTGTCTTCGGTGACGATCTGCTGCTGTTCCACTGAAGTTTCCTTCAACTGATTACAGTGGTACCACTATATCAACAAAAGTTTTTTGTTCAGGATCACTTACATTATAATTTTTACAAATATTGTGTAAAGCACAACATACGTTAATAATCACAGTCGCTTTACTAGGAGGATATCGTAGTTCAGGTACACCTAGTGTACAACAAAAACGACATTTTAGCACTCCAATAGTCCTTTCAACTACGTTCCTTGCCTTTGTTTGTTTTTTTATTAAAACTTGATTCCGCTGTTCCTGGTAAAGCGTTTCGGAAAGACGTCCATAGATACTCGGGTAGTGTATAACCAGAATCACCTAAAAGATATTTAATTTTAGTAATTATGTTTGTACATACACAGATAAATTATAGTTACCTAAGTAAACCGAGTTGTGATCTCCTCTTTGCTCCAAATATGTTTTTAATGTGCTATTATTCTACGCAGATCCTGCATACTTTTCGTTTTAAATACAAGCATTTATTTTGGCACGGAGCAATAATCGAAACATGCTTTCGATCAACGCTTCCAACTACATTTGGAACTCCCGATCTTGTGAAACATTTCTTTCTTGTTATTTGTTTTTCTTTTTCCGTTATGTCCGTTTTGATCCAGACAATGCAAAGAGTGGATTCCAAACTTGGGAGCATGATAGCTCCCATGAGCCAAAAACCAAAGGACACAACACAATTTTAACATCGGGGATATTGACGACAATAGACGAATCGAATATTTTTTTATGCTGTCTAGCACATACATAAATGCATCTTTGCTTATTCGAAAGATTATAAAAAAACTTATATAATATGTGTGTGTGTACTTTTACACCAATAGATACTTACAATACTGAAGAAAGTTCCTTGGGATTGGAGTGATCCCTGAAGAACTGTCGCTGCCTAAGTAATTTGGTTGTTGTTGTTTCAACATAACCATCTTCAAAATATAAATCCACGTTGCTAATCATTTTATTGAATTTTTTAAAATAACACCGTATAATGTGAAAACAAACAATATTCAGTTTAAAGACGTTAAAAATGTCAATTTGGGTTGAATTCGTGTGACATTTCTCAATTATTTTAGTATAGCAACAAAAAAGTTAAGCGAATGTGTTCATTCGTTGTCATGTCGTTCTCATGTCTTTGATACAAACGTAGAAAAAACCCGAATGTGATTGTTGATGTAAACTAATTGTAAAGTTTCGAAATTTACAAACATTTTTAAGGTTACTATATTCAAAAGCATTTTTAATTTTTTTATCCTGCCCCTAAACTTGATTTAGACTTTCACATGATCGATGATCTTTATATTGTCAATTTCGTGATAATTAGGTAAGATATGTTTAGAATCCTTTAAATAAATTTCAAGCGTTTAGTTTTACAAAATTTGAAATTTGTAGTTTGGAATTTTCGATATGATCTCCTCCTTTACAAGACTAGTGTAGTTACAATTTATTTTCGGTTAAGAATGAATTTAGATCTTTCTTACAAGGTGCGTTCCAAAGTAAACAGGACTAGGGGACTCTAGCGCCCCCTGGTGGCGCTATCTATATGTCGACTGATGCGTGATTGTCCAGTGAGCATTTCATTTCATTGATTGGAAGTGAAGTTATTGCGTTTTAAGTGTCAGTATATCTGTGCGTAAATGAGCTTCGAACAAAGAGTCAACATTAAATTTTGTTTTAAAATTGGTAAAACTTTTACCGAAACGTTTCAATTGATGAAACAAGTTTATGGCGACGATTGCATATTCCGTAGTAGAGTGCACGAGTGGTTTCAACGTTTTCAAAGTGGTCGTGAGGACATAAATGACGATCAACATGTGTGCTAATCAAAATCCGTGATCACCGGAAATTCCATCGAAACTATTCATCAGAAATCAGCCGCAATCATTATTGAAATTCATGGAAATGGAATTGAACATCTCCAAAACATCGATTTGTCGCATTTTGACTGAACATTTGGGCTTACGAAAGGTGTGTGCACGGTTTGTTCCGCACAAATTGACTGACGACCAAAAATGCTCAGAATCCAACATTCGAAGGACGATTATTTGACCAAAAATCGCATTTTAACCATTAACCACACCCCGTATTCACCTGATATGGCACCGTGCGACTTCTTCCTTTTCGGAAAAATGCATTTGCACATAGAAGAAAAGAGTTGTGCAGACGTAGAGGCCATTCAAAAGGCTTGCACCGGCATACTGGCGGCCGTACCGGCCAACGATCTAAAACACTCGTTCGACGTGCTTTTGGACCATGCAAAAAGATGTATTGAAGCAGAAGGAGACGGAGACTATTTTAAATAAAATAAATTAATTTTGCCGAAAAAAACATTTGTTCTGTTTTCTTTTTTAAAGTCATGTTTACTTTGGAATGCACCTTGTACTTTTTTATACACTCGCAAGACGTTGCTATAAATATAATAACTTTGTTCACCTAACGGTTAATTGTAACATATAAAACTAATCGATGAACAAATACGGTTATGTACATATAGATAATCGAAATGACGAGTCGAGTTAAATTAAGGGTAATTGACGTCCAAAAACAGTCTAAATCTAACCATAAAATCCCCAGATACCGAATATGTAGACGTCATTACTTATGGATTTTTTCCGCAAATATCGGTCAACCTGTGAAATAATTTTCTAGAAATAATATGTCTTGAAACTAAAAATACATATGACATATAATTCATATTCCTAATAATGGGTAGTCGAAAAAGTCTTTTCGTATTTTGTCATATAGTTTTGAAAAGGTGAGATTTTAAGCTTCATTTAACCAAAAAAAATTAAATTCGAGGAAGTTGAGCTGTTCAAAAATGAGTGAAAGTAATGAAGAAATTTGCTGCCATTATAGCTTCGGTTTTATTGTTCTGAAAAGGAAAAAAGGTGATCTTGTTTAGTAAAGTCAGAAATTCTAGATGAACATAAAAATTTTGCTCCGTAAAATAAGACGCTTGAAAAAAATTAATTTTTTTATTGAAATTTTCGACTGTTTTTGCTTCGAAAATTGGATTATATGCTTTGTCTTTTGGGCTGTGATACATTTATCTTCCGGGCTGTTAGTGTTTGGAATTGCAATATGATGTCATTTATATTCGATATGCATTTAAATTAATCCATTTGTCAATTTAATTACATTACAATCCTAAGTATGATATTTTTGCCTCTGTGCTTCAGTTTTGGAGTAGTGTATCTAGGATCCAACTCTTTTCGTTTTTAGCGCTTTTTCCATCTAAACAAACTCACTTTATCTTTGTTTCGTCAGAAAAAGTTTTGCATTCACCTTTTCTTAAGTGCCCGAATTTTAAAGCAATCACCAAACGATTTTCTCTATTGCGTTAGAGATCAGAGGCTTCTTCCAGTAAAACCTTTCAAACAGTCGTGTTTCTCGAAGTCGCCTTTTAATAGTGTCTTGAGCTAGCGAGTTCTCATTTCGTCCAGTCTAATATGTAAAATGTCGTGCGAACGGGTGTTATAATAATTGGTTGCATTAAATACCAGACCTTTTGAAATATTGAGCAATTTGCTATTTCACCGTATGACTTCGAATACTGCCGTAACTGAATGATGTCCTAGTATCTTCAGTACAATATTTCCTTTTTACCTAAAATATTGTTTCACCAAAATGATAAAATTTAGTTACTTTCAATAAAAATACAATAAAAGTCTTACATAAAATATTATAATTTACTAAAGAAGTGAAAAATATACTTGCGTTGTAAATTAGGTGCACGACCACTTTAATCACATTTTCAAAATTTTTTTTTTCATTAATTTTAAGTAAAAAAATCATTATTTGTGATTTACTTGAAGGTGTGAAAGTTTTTGCCTCTTTCATTGCATGTCATTTTAATACAAATCTCACGGATCAAATGTATGTTATGGTAAGTGGAAAGGGGGCAATTCCGTTCCTCCGAAAAGTACAAAAAAATTAATATCAAACGAATTTATTATTTAGCTAGGGCCATCCAATTTCACCCACAGGGTATATATATCCTGTTTTGCATGATTTATAAGAAACCTGTGATATAAAAGCGGGAACTACTATTTTAAGCAAAAAATTAAATAAAAATTGTAAATAATCATTATTGTGATTTTTTATTCTTTTTGCTCGAAAGTAAAGGTTTTATTTTTTTTTTTTGCTCAAAAATATTGATTAGGTTTTATTTCAAAATTAATATTATGTCATTTTTAAATAAAACTTATAATGGTTACGGTCTCTAGTTCTACACCCTTACTGAAATTTTACCGTTCAAAACAATAAATAATAATATTTCATCATAAATGCACTAGGTTTTTGTGGATATATTTATTTTGCTTTTTGTAAAATAGATAGAGTCATGTCTTCCAGCTTTTATTTGTAGTTATAATTGACGTTAGCTTAAATTTATAAATTTATTATTTAATTTGCTTATACGAGTATAATTATATCCGTGTCTTTAATATTATTTTTCTTTGTACACAGTTAAAAACAACACAAGCAGATTGTAATATATCGAGAACTTCCACAATGATACCAATACCAACGCCACCACCACCACCACCACCTCCTCCACCATCGTTCATAAAAGGTACACCAAATCCACCACCCCCACCACCCCCACCAATGCCGAATTGCCACGCTCCAACACCTCCTACAAATTTTGGGCCTCCACCTCCACCACCACCACCATCTAATTTCGGATTAATATCTGTGCCTGGAGCTAAAGAGGGCCAACAATCCTCTTTTCTGGTTAATGAACTTCCAAATGGGTTTAAACCGAAGAAGAAATGGGAAGTAGGAAATCCAATGAAACGCATAAATTGGAAAGTTGTATCACCTCAAATAATGTCGGATAAATCTTTTTGGCTTAGTTGCGAAGAAGATCGTTTAGCATCGAAGCAATTTCTTTCTGAACTCTCTGAGAGATTTTCATCAAAACCAGTAAAGAAGTATCAAAATGATGCGGTTGATAAAGCAAACACCCTAGTAAAAAAAAATATAAGCTTACGGGTACTTGATTCTAAATCAGCCCAAAATTTAGCCATATTGCTTGGGGGGCCATTAAAACACTTATCAAACGAGCAAATTAAAATTTGTCTTTTGCGCTGTGATACCGATATATTATCTTCAAACATACTACAGAATTTAATTCAGTATTTGCCATCACCAGATCAATTAAAACAACTTCAAGATATAAAAGCAAAAGCAGAACCGCTGTCCCCAGTAGAGCAATTTGCTGCCACTATTAGCGAAATAAAAAGACTACTGCCGCGGCTTCACCACCTTAATTTTAAATTAACCTACTCTGATGTCATTCAAGATATTAAGCCTGATATTGTAGCTGGAACAGCAGCTTGTGAAGAAGTTCGTAACAGTAAAAAATTTGCAAAAGTTTTAGAACTAATTTTATTAATGGGAAACTATTTGAATTCAGGATCAAAAAGCGAAGCAGCCTATGGATTTGACATGTCATATCTTGCAAAACTTTGTAATACTAAAGATATTGATAACCGACATACTCTTTTGCATTATTTAGTAAAAGTAATAGAAAATGAGTTTACCGATATACTTGATTTTTATAACGATTTAACACATATTGATAAAGCTTCTCGAGTAAATTTAGACTCGATTCAGAGAGCTATGCGTCAAATGATTTCCTCTCTAAAGTCGCTGGAGACAGATTTAAAAAATAATAAAGTACCTCAATGCGATGATGATAAGTTTAATGACATAATGGGTGAATTCTCATACGACTGCCGTCAGCATGTTGATGTACTAGGTAAGTGATTATACAGGTCGCTATATTAAAATGTATAATTTTTCTTATGTTTCTTAAATTATTTTTAAAAATAAAGAAAAAAAATTCGAATTCATACCATCTGATCAAATTTCAAATTATATTTTCACGTATTCTAATACATATTTTTATTAACAATTCTTCAGTGCCTTCTGACAATTTTTTTTTCGAATTCTTGATTGCGAATCTTCATTTGTATTGTCATGAACAGAGATGAATGGATTATCTTTCGATGATTTCACTAAATCTTCGTGCCAAGCACTTGTGTTTGTGACAAGATATTTTCAACGACTTTTTAGTCTGGATTCCACGGGAAACACAACTTGTCGATTTTTTTTCTTGGTAAAAATCTCCAGACAACCGTGTCTAAATAATCTTTCTTTCCCATTTATATATTATGGGATTTTTTTTATTTAGCTTAAAGCAAGTACCATAAACCTATAACTTTGAAAAAATTATATTTTCGCTCTACGAAAGAGGTCATAAGGGGAGCGCCTGCTTCAGAGACTTCAAAAAATGGATTTTGTTTCAGAATTTTTTTGGGAGGGAAAGAAATAATTTTTTAAAGTTAAATTTTTAAGGTTTATAGTTATATATTTCAACATCATCCGAAAATTTTTTGGGTACAAATTCTTTGAAATTCTGGCTTTGACAAGCAATCGCCCGAAGTATCTCGAATGTGCATTCGTCAGCGGCGGGCAGGATGCAGGTCGCAATTTCTGTTGGAAACAAAAAATTCAAAGAGATTCATATTTGTAAATAACGTATCTTCTAGTTAAACTAAGAAAATTCCAAAAAAGTGTAAGATTCTAAACAATTTTAAAAATTTAAAAAAGGTTAATTTTTTCACCAAAAAAATTTTACTTTATGTTGTTTAAAAATATGTTCAAATTTGACGTTTTTTAGTTTTTTTTAGTTTAAGGGGCTATACCAGTGTGACGCATGAAAAATTAGGCGATTTTCGTGAATTTTTTTAAAAGAAAGTACTAGATTGAATGTTTCGACGTTCTATGGACGTAATAAAGTATATTTTTAGCTATATTAAAAAAAAAAAAATTTTACAAAAATATTGAAAAATAACGGAGTAATGTGCTGTCTGCGGAAGTGCTAAATAAAAAAGTGCCTCAACTGCTGGCATGATTCCGGTCGATTGAGTAGCTGAAACAAAAAAATTCAAAATGTTTATTAAACTTAAATATATTTTCTATACAATGGACTACGATCTTTGAAAAATATCAAAAATTAAGAAAATGGCGCCATTTTGAAAAAAAAAATCGTTTTTTACGAAAAATCTGTCGTTTTTTTAATGCCAAATTGACAATTTTCAGCCAATCAAAAAGATCGTAGTCTATTGTATAGCAAATGTATTCAACTATATCCAGTTTTAATTTGAAGTCGATCGGTTAATTTCTCGTTGAGTTATAATGTCAGCAAATTTGAAAAATGTCGTTTCGAGAAAAACGCGTTTAAAGTTTCACTTATATATGTTTGCACCTCTGAGCGGTCGCTATTTAGAACGCTGCCATTCAAAAACTATTTAAAATACGACCTCGCCGATTTCACAGGATATTTTTGAATATATAAGCTATCGAAAAAAGCAAAAAAAAAAAATTTGTTTTTTGAAAGTGTCACACTGGTATATCCCCTTAAGTAGAAGATAGTTTAATGCCAAAGATTATAAATTTTGCCCCAATTCCATACGACGTTTAGTTTTTTTCTATCCTGCCCTCCAATTAAGAAAAATTGGAAAAATTAAAAACCGAGAAATCGCGCGTCAAAGTTTTCGCTTTCTGCCCAATCGCTTATATATCTGCTAGACGCTCGGTCACTATTTCCCTTCTAGCGTCGACAATATTTCGAATTCCATTTGGGGATATATTCTTAGATAATTTTTAAAGAGATTTAAGCAAAAAAAAAAATCGATTTTATGAAGCTTCTAGAGCAGGCTCCCCCTTTAATAGCTTTTTCCCTAGAAACATTTCATTAAAAGTTAAACGCAGTTAAGTGGGCGTCTGCAAAAAATACATTTAGGAAATAGCAGACACCATCAAAGAAGTGCGTAAGCCCCATCTCGTATTGCATTGGATATTCGTGATCATTTCGCCACATTTTCAACTTATATCGTGCCGCTCCGCATAACCACTCCGAGAACTCTACCGATACAACAACAACAACCACTCAGAGGACACCGTATTGCAGCGGGAGGGGATTACTTTGAAGGAGATGAAATGGACAAAATTCACCTTTCAATTTGATCACAGTAGTACATATTTCATGCAAATGAAGAATTGAAATAAAAATTTTAGGTCCTAAATTGTTCTTTCTTGGCCTGTGTATCTTAAGTTAGACGTTGGTGGTTTAAAGGTAGAGGGGATATATTTTCGGGTATTACCAATTACCAAAGTTTTAGACAATGCGACTCCCTTTCTTGCGACTTCTTCAATCTGCACTTGGAGAAAATAATTCGAGCTACAGAACTTAATCGAGCAGGTACAATCTTCTATAAGAGTGTACAGCTGCTGACGATGATATTGATATTAATTCTCCCAACTGGATAAGAAAAGGAAGCAGATGGGTCTGGTAGTGTAGGCTGGCTAGGTCATGTCGTCCGAATGGTCGAAAACACTCCAGCTCTGAAAGTATTCGACGCAGTACTCGCCGGGGGAATCAGAGGAAGAGGAGAAGCTCCACTCCGTTGGAAAGACCAGGTTGAGAAGTACCTTGGCATTTCCAATTCGCGCCATGTTGCCAAAAGAAGAAACGGCTGGCGTGCTATTGTTAAATCGGCTATAATCGCGTAAGCGGCGTCTATGACAGTAAAGAAGAAGAAGAAGAAGCACCAAAAGTTAAACATTAAGGAGAAACAGGTAACGGTTAAGGGATGCAGGACTTGGATCGAAGGCAAATAAATATTTTAGCAATGTTGTAAATGAAATCATTCAGGGGTGTTGTGGAATCTGACAGTTATGATAGGAATCGGAACTGAAACCGATCAAAAAAAGTAGTAGGTGGCATGAATTCAGATATTATTCCTTTGATATTCGAAATAGAGTTTGTATCGGTTATGGATGTCACGGAAACCAATTTTATCGGTTTTGCTATCAGAAACCAAGCAAGAACATAGTCGCTCACAGATTTGAAAGAGTTAAGAAATAAAATTATTTTATTATTTCGAATTAATTTATCTTTATTTCTATAAAGGAAAACATAAATAAGTATAAAACACGAAATGTCTTAATTATTGAGTTTTTGGAAAAAAAATCCGGATATTTAAAGATATTAGATTTACAAAACGTGATTAACGTAATTTAACACCCAAATGGATAACATTCGATAATTGTTATCTCTTAAAATTTTTCCTTAATGCGGAACTCATTAAAAACCTTAATAGGATTGTTTCCTAATGTATTCATTTGCAAATTATGTCACATTAGTAAACAGCTGATTCGAATATTGGTTTTGCGTATGTTCGAAAAGACGAAAGTCCAAACAGATTCTGTGACACCATTGGTTTCGTCTTCGATTTTTACCTATTCAAAAAAATGGATCAAAGAACCTGTATCAAATTTTGTGTGAAAAACGAAATTAAGTGCGCGGATGCATTCCGAATGTTGACTGTGGCATACGGATAAGGTGGTACAAAATGTTCTCAGAAGGCCGAGAAGATGTGAACGACGAAGAGCGTGTCGGACGCCCGAGCACTTCAACAACAGACGAAAAAATTAATGAAGTGGAGAAAATGGTATTGGCCAATCGTCGAATCACCGTTAGAGAAGTTGCTGAGGACCTAAACATATCGATTGGCAAGATATGCGCGAAGCAATCCGCCAGAAACGCCCGGATTTGTGGAAAAACAAAAATTGGCTTTTGCACCACGATAACGCCTCTGCTTACACATCGTTGCTTGTGCGCGACTTTTTGGCCATAAAGCAACACACTAATGATGCCGCAGCCACCGTATTCCCCAGATCTGGCCTCCTGTGACTTTTTCTTGTTCCCTAAACTGAAGAGGCCCATGAAAGGACGACGTTACGCTTCTCTTGACGAGATAAAGACGGCATCGAAGGAGGAGCTGAAGAAGAAAAAAAAAAATGAAGATTTTTTGAAGTGCTTCGAAGATTGGAAAAACCGTTGGCACAAGTGTATAATATCTCATGGGGATTACTTTGAAGGGGACAAAATAGATATTCATGAATACATAAATAAATAATTTTTGAAAAAACACAAAATTCTCGATACTTTTTGAACCAATTGTCGAAGTACTTTTGCCACTCTCATTGAGGTATCTCCAAAACATGCCATGACCTATTAGTTTATTTTTAACGAACGGGAATAAAAATAGGACACACACATACAGAGGTTCACACCTGTCACGATGTCATAAACGTGTTTCGAATACTGCTATCGTGTTTTGTTAACATTTCTCTCGGCCAATCGGCACGATCTTTCTTTTGAGCGATTGACAAATGTGTGGGATCCAACCTGAACAAATTTTTTACAGTCAAATGTTCATGAAATATTGAATGTATGCTAGTCTTACAAATACCCATAGTTGTCTCAGTCACACGATAGGTCACATGACAATCTTGCAATATCAATTTCAGCGCAGCATCAATAGTTTCCGGAACAACAACTGATTCCCGAAAATCATCTTAGAATGATCCACGGCCTCGAGTGAATTCACCATATCATCGATAAACACTGGTTCTGGATGATCCATCTATGCAATCTTGATGAGGTCTAATCCACATTTAAAATTGTAACAAAAATTCTCGCTAAAGTGTTAGCGATGTTTCCACTTTTGTCGAGAAGAATTCCCGTCCTGCTATATGGTGCAGAGGCTTGAACGATGACAGCAACCGATGAGTCGACGTTACGAGTTTTCGAGAGAAAGGTTCTGCGAAAGATTTATGGTCCTTTGCGCATTGGCCACGGCGAATATCGCATTCGATGGAACGATGAGCTGTTCGAAATATACGACGACATTGACATAGTTCAGCGAATTAAAAGACAGCGGCTACGCTGGCGAAGTCATGTTGTCCGGATGGAAGAAACCACCAGGAAGACCTCCACTCTGTTGGAAGGACCAAGTGGAGAAGGACCTGGCTTCGCTTGGAACATCCAATTGGCGCCACGTAGCGAAAAAAAGAAACGACTGGCGCGCTGTTGCTAACTCCGCTATAATCGCGTAAGCGGTGTCTACACCAATTAAGAAGAAGAGTGAAATTAGTTTCTCCGTGTTTTGAAATAACCCTCCAAAATCGAAATATTTGCTTTCGATGCTCGAAAATCAGCGTATTACATACATACATCGTTATTGAATATAATATGTAATTTACTTTTATTTTAGAGCTATTTCGTTATTAATAATATTATGTAGTCTACTTTCGATTTTGGAGCTAACTTCTAATTTCTAAGCCCTAACTAAATTAGGCAGAAACTAAAAATTATGTTTTGTTTTGTATTTACGACGACACTTTTGATGCTGATTCGTTGTAATTTGTTATACTTTGTTACTTCTTACAATCGCATTCTAACAAGACGAAAATATAAGTATATAAATGAAGAATTGTCCGAGGAGGGAAATGGTATATAACGCCATCAATATTGTAAAAAGTCATCCTAATTTACTGAAGAAAAAATCGAAAACTCCTTCACGTAAAATAGCGGAACATGCTGATAGAGACATTATCAGAAAAAGTAAGGCTGATCCTTTTAAATTCCCCCGAGAGATTATGGCTGAAGTACATGAGGAATTTGGGTTTAACATACCCAGTAAACTTGTACGAAAGCGTCATCATGCTCAGTTGATTGAAAAGTTGATTAAAAAAAAACGTTGTGGTTCAAAAGAGCACGGCTGAACTTTGCTAAACAACGTTTAGAGAAGGACGACAAATTCTGAAGCGGTGAAACAAAACTGAATTCGAACAAAATTGGATTCGATAACACAACAATTGTCCACCGAGTACACCAATAAAGGACCAATTTTCATACCTCAATGTTCTTACAAGTACTATGGAACCATTCGCGTTCGCTGGACATTGATCCAAAGCACGCAACTTACGGGGGTATTCTGGTTTAGAAATTCGAAAAAATCGATTTTTTTTGCATATTTTTATAGTATAACCCTTCAAGAAAATGTCCCTAAGAGGATTTTTCGAAGTTAATTTATTTTCCGAGTTACAGCTCATTTCCGACTCCGACTGCGCGCGACTAGTTCTCAAACTTTAAACTCGTTTTTCTCATAAGTACTTTTCTAGAAACGGTGTGCATGATATCTCAAGTTCTACTCAACTGATTCACATGAAATTTTATACAGAGTTTTCTTATCCATTATAGTATCGCACTACGAAGAGCTTTCGAATGAATTTTTTTTTAAATTCCGAACCACAAAAAAAAGGGAAAATACGAAACTTTTTTTTCAAACCTCCACCATTTTGTAAAAATTTTTTTTTTTTTTAAAACGTTTCGTAGTGCGATAACTATACTTTTACTCTTCACTGATTTCGCATAAATTTTCAGTTTAGGTCATGGAAAGGATTTACATCCTGCACACCAGGACAAGCCATTGTTTCAACAGTCTCTACTTCGCCGACCTTCAGTTTTTTTAATTTAATTTTTTTTCAACATTTTAATTATGTTTTGTATTTTTAGAATATCAATAAAAAGCATGTAAAAAATGGATAATCAAAATAATTTTTGATTTTTTTTATTGCGTCAAAAAAAAACTAAAATTCGGGCTTCTAAACCAGAATACCCCCTTAAAGTGTGTAAAATACAAAAAGTATTGACGACAAAACGGTGAAACAAAGCTGAATTCGTATTGGATTCGATTCCATTCGGACAACATGACCTAGCCAGCGTAACCTATGTTTTTTATTCCGCCGAACTATGTCAATGGCGTCGTATATCTCATACAGCTCATCGTTTCATCGAATGCGATATTCGCTGGTGCCAACGCGCAAAGGACCATAAATCTTTCGCAGAACCTTTCTCTAGAAAACTCTTAAGGCCGACTCATCAGATGTTGTCATCGTCCAAGCCTCTGCAACATATAGCAAGACGGGAATAATAAAAGATATAGTGTTGTGTTTTTGTTCGTCGAGAGAGGACTTTACTTCTCAACTGCCTACTTAGTGCGAAGTAGCACCTGTTAGAAAGAGATATTCTGCGTTGGATTTCGAGGCTGACATTGTTTTTGGTGTTGATGCTGTTTCCAAAATAAATTAAATTATCTATGACTTCGAATTTATGATTGTCAACAGTGTCGGGGGTGCCTATTCCCGAGTGCGATGACTGTTTGTTTGATGACAGGAGATATTTCGTCATGCCCTTGTTGCATCGGTGGAGCAGAACTAACGCGGTTGTTAAGGCCAATGATATCAATATCATCGGCATACGCCAGCAGTTGTACACTCTTCTTTAAGATGGTGCCTTCTCTGTATAGTTCTGCAGCTCGAATTATTTCCTCCAGAAGTAGGTTGAAGAAGTCACACGAAAGAGAGTCACTTTGCCTGAAACCTCGTTTGGTATCGAACGGCTCGTAGAGGTCATTCCCGATCCTGACGGAGCCATTGGTATTGCTCAACGTCAGTTCACACAGACGTATTAGTGCTGATGCATGCTCCTTATCAGTTCTTCGCCGCCGTGCTTGAATAGCTCGGCCGGCAATCCGTCGGCCCCCGCCACTTTGTTGTTCTTCAGACTGGTAATTGCTATTCGAACTTCTTCTTGGTCGGGCAATGAAACGTCTGCTCCATCGTCACCGATTGTGGAATCGGGTTCACCTTCTCCTGGCGTTATAATTTCACTGCCATTCAGCAGGCTGGACAAGTGTTCCCTGCCTAATTTTTCTACGCTCTGGGCATTAGTCACTAGGTCACCACAAGAGTATGCTCCGGGTTTGAAACTCTCCGTTAGTCGCCGTATCTTTTCGTAGAATTTTAGAGCATTACCCCTGTCGGCCAGCTTGTCAAGCTCTTCATACTCGCGCATTTCGGCCTCTCTTTGTTTGTCTGCAAATACATCTCGCTTCCCTCTTCAACTCTGGTTATCTATCCCATCCCGCACGTGTTATGATCGATTGTAAAGTTGCGAGGTAGACCAAGACAGTTTGAGTAGAAAACCTTCCCTGTAGTTGTTGATGGGCGTGCTTGGATATACAGAGGCGGCCGCGTATCTTCACTACAACAAGATAGTGGATGTTAGGTTCTCGGAGCGTTCGCACAAAGACACTAGAAACATGTCGTCCATCTATCAAAACATGATCGAATTGGTTTTGAATTTTAATTTTTAAGAATATTTTAAAACTCTTCTTTATCGGCGTAGACACCGCTTACGCGGTAATAGCCGAGTTTACCACAGTGCGCCAATCGTTTTATCTTTTCGCTGCTTGGCCCAATTTGAGATTCCAATCGAAGCTAATGACTTCTCCACCTAGTTTTTCCAATGGAGTGGAGGTCTTCCTGTGGAGTGTTTTCGTTCATTCGGACGCCAGCGTAGCCGCTGTTTTAATTCTATGAACTATGTCAATGTCGTCGTTTATCTCATAGAGATCATCGTTCCATCGAATGTGCTATTCGCCGTGGCCAATGCGCAAAGGACCATAAATCATCCGCAGAATCTTTCTCTCGAAAACTCGTAACGTCGACTCATCAGATGTTGTCATTGACCATGCCTCTGCACTATATAGCAAGTCGGGTCTAATGAGTGACTTATAGAGTTTGGTCTTTGTTCGTCGAGAGAAAACTTTACTGCTGGCAAGAGATATTCTGCGTTGGATTTCGAGGCTGACATTGCCGATATTATCTACGACTTCGAAGATGTGACTGTCAATAGTAACTTGGGAGCTAAGTCGCGAGTGCGACGATTGATTGTTTGATGACAGGAGATATTTCGTCTTGCCCTTGTTCACTACCAGACCCATTTGCTTCGCTTCCTTATCCAGTCTGGTGAAAGCATAACTAACGGTTTGGATGTTGAGGCCAATGATATCAATATCATCAGCGTACTCCAACAGATGTACAGTCTTATAGAAGATAGTACCTGCTCGATTAAGTTTTGCAACTCGAATTATTTTCTTCAAGGTTTGATGGAAGAAGTCGCACGAAAAGTAGTCGCCTTGTATGAAGATATAGAACTGTATTTGGGTATAGTTGATTGCGATAAGGAGAAACATCTGTTGGCTGAAACTCCGCACTCAAAATGGTTTAATGTATGTATCTTTCAAACTGCGTCAGCTATTTAAACGTTAATAGAAATATTATTTTTAACAGTTCTTCACACGCTGTGAAAATTGGTATAATCAGATAATAACCACGTGTACTTCCCATTATGTTGAAAACTATTGAAAGTGCGATAACTCACTGACTAAATACGCCACAAGATTTATTGGAAAACAGTATTTGAAAACACTGAATTTCATCAAAAGTGTCTCTGCTGCTTTATCGACTGAGAAAATATATTGATATGACATATTTACTTCTAAATATACATCTTTTAAAATAGATATTAAAAAACCACAAGATATATTCATTTTACAACAAATAAGCGAGTGGTAGATTAGTAGAACTAGGTATAAGTAAAATTTATTGATTTACATTATAATCTAAAATTAACAACCGTTAACAAAAAACTTCGATTGAAGTGCTGGCAAACTTCTCTTTTTTTTGGTATTACGGCTTTCAACTCTGTGTCAGTGGGGTTGACTAGAGTATCAAAAATGAACAATTTTTATAACAAATCGATAGAAAGGTGAAACATTTGTTGAGCTCGTGAAGTAAAATCCCGGTATTGCAATTTGGAAACATTAGAATATAACTAAGAAATTCGTAGGAATATGAGAGGTATATTCAGACCGAACTTGTTAATCTGGTAATTCGTTGGTTGATACTTCGTTAAAACACTTAACTGTGAACATACTTGTCGCTTTACCTAAGTACTGGGTTTAAATTTTGTTCCAAAACAGCTGATTCAATTTTTATAAATACTTAGTTTTGAAAAATTTCTCAAAAACTATTTTGTAGTGGACAACAAATGTATTTTTCGCAATGAATCAAGTTAACTTTTGAGGCCGAGTGATGTTACTTTGGTCCTCTTCAGTTATTTGCATTTTGCGGTGTGCACATCATACAAATATTATCAGGTTTTGTAAGAACCATAGAGCACAACCAGCAAGGAAATAAAGAGTTGGTGGTAAGGTTCCTTCATCTCATTTAATAAGCTCTTAAATAATTGCCCAAGAAAAACAATTAATTATTTCTTGAGCTGAAGTCAAGTAATTTTGACAGCTGGTAACGCATTGTGAATGATCCTTATTAGAAGAGCAAGAGAAAATAAACTTATTTGTATAAGTATGCGGATATAAATATCTTCATTGCAATTTAAGGAATATGAATGAAAATTGGAAAGTTTTATACAAAATTAATTAAATTTCTTAATAATAATTTTAACTAATTGTAGGATGAATGTACTGATTACTTTGATTTTCCTTCAAGAAACAATTGTTGATTTCATGTTTCTTCGCAAAACCAGGATTGCCATATACGCATTTCATTGAAAAAATGTATTAAAAATTAGTACTAGATTTCTTTAGAGCTGCATACTCCCTTCCTGCGTTAAACTTTCTTGACCATTTCTTAAGAGTTTTTTTATATGAAGTTTTTACATTTCTTGAGAGCTGTAAACGTTAATAAAAAGCCATTTAATTGTCAATACATTTTTGGCTTAGTTGGTGTTAGGAAATTCGAATGGATTTCTGTGCCCACGAAGGCTTTTTCTTTGGCACAACAAATCAGTTTTGGCCTTAACATTTTTGTCAACGTAATATAATTCGAAACTAATGACCATTTTAATAATTATTCACCTCTTTGTGAACAATAATTCAATTGTTTTGATTTTTCGTTTAAAAATTTGCAGCTATTTAAGGGAGGGGATAAAAATAGACCTTTTTGCGAATTTATTTCTTAAATATTGATGGTTTGAATAAAACTAACCTTTTATACATTTTGAGCACACTTTTAACAATACAGTATAATACTTTCATGTACAAATATTGAAGCATAAGTCGGTATTCGCTTGGCTTCAGAAAATTTCATGGCACAATTGATCAATATAATAAGGTAGAACACTTTATAACTGATGCTATGGAAAATATTAAATACTGTTCTGCTGTGTTCCTAGATGTCCACCAAGCATTTGACAAAGTCTCGACTCTAGGCCGATTATTCAAATTAAGGGAAAAACTACCAATGCCTTATTATTTCAAGTAAATTACCCTATATTGTTAAAAGTGGGCTCAATAATGTACAAAACGTCCGAATAAAATAACTCAATCCAACCTTCTTTATTTAGAGCATTCACCACCTGACTTTTCTGTCAGTGTGGAGTCAGAGTTGACCACTGGAAGTTCTGCTGTATAAATATTGTAGAGGACAGGGGTGTACTCACTCAGGCAGTGTACTCGGCCTTGGGCCACGAGTAGACAGATCTCAAATCCGACTCAGCATCGCGGCATCTCACGTAGAACGTCCGTTTGTGCAAGTAAGGTTTTATCAGCAAATAAGGCATTGGTAGTTTTTCTTTTAATTTAAATACCAGGTCTAGATGCCAGACTTTGTGAAATGCTTGGCGGACACCACACACACCGTCTATGAAGACTTTGTACCAAAGGAATTGCAATTTCCTTTTACTTTTTTGTCACAATGTATATAATTTTATTGATCATTTCAGTTAATTAAATCTCAAGAATTATCTGGGTGAAGGCTATAACCCTGATTAATCGACAGATCCTTTCGAAATATTTTAATGACAATGAAGACATTAATCAGCTCTGGAAGCTTTTTGGTCGTCTAATGGACGCCTATTTAAATAATTTTTTAAAGAGATGTTGAATTTGTCCTGCTTGTTGATTTTCTGTAAGAACTATACTAAAACTCTAATAAATGGGCAAAAGTAGATGAACAGAAGGTGCTATATATTTATAAACAGTCTTTTGATAAGGTTCTATATTTTTCGTTTTAAAATCTATATTAATAATAGATTTTGAATAATAAGAATTATGCAAATTTTTGGCTGAGTTTGCTTGCTATACTAGGATATTTCGAATCTCCAGATACCACAAACGTTTGGTCCCAGTTATATTGGTACTTCATCCTTTTTTTTTGCTATTTCAGAGGAATGCTCTGCTTTTTGTTTTTTAACAGGTCTTCGATAGCAATATTATCCTGGAGGAGATGTCTTAATAAGTAGTATTACTATTATTAATTGCTTCTGGTAATATACTTTTCAAACCGAAATTAGTCAGTGGTTGTAGGTCGCCGCTTCTATACCTCAATGAATCTGAATCCTATTATTTCCCCTTTAATATTTTCGCATCATAGTTTCAATTACGCTTTTAACCTCAGATAAAAAAAATTAATTATTATTTTTTTTTTTTTGTTTTTAGGGAAAATGCAAGTTCAAATGGAAAAATTGTACAAGGATTTGGGAGAATACTTTTCATTTGACCATAACAAATATTCAATGGAAGAGTTTTTTACCGATATCAAAACATTTAAAGATGCCTTTATACTAGCACAACAAGAGAATATACACCAAAGAGAAGAAGAGAATAAGAAACGGAGGTTACAAGATGCTCGAGAACGGTTGCTTCGCGAGCAATTAGAACGGCAACAACTTAAATTAGCACTTGTTGACATGGATTCTACGCAAACCCAGGAAGGAGTAATGGACAGTTTATTAGAAGCCTTACAAACAGGAACTGCTTTCGGAAATCGTAATCAAAGACAAAGGCGGCCCCGACCTTCAGGCGCTGAACGACGAGCCCAACTTAGTAGAAGCCGATCAAGAACACGCGTCGGTACAAGTGCTTTTGTAGCTTGCGAAAGTTTTGCAAACGATAACTCTCTGCAGAAAAAACATAACATTTAGTAATCCTTTTAACCTTTTTGCGAAATTATGTATAGTTAACTTAATAAACTTATGTTGGCGAAGAAATTTGTTCATATATTGGTCTACAACTTTGCTTCCGCCGTTTTTTTTTTTTTTTGTAAATTTAAGGCTTTATTGTATTAAAACGGTTACAAAAATTTTATTCAAAATATTGGGCGTCGCTAGCTACTACTTTTGACCATCTTTCTGGCAGCATGCGTATTCCGCGACGAAAGAACTCCTAATCTTTCGAGTCGATCCAAGTATCAATCCAATTTTTGACTTCTTCATAAGAACTGAGGTGCTCGTTAGCTAGACCGTGTGCCATCGATCGGAACAAGTGGTGGTCAGATGGAGAAACGTTTGGAGAATACGACGGGTGGGGTAAGATCTCCCATTTCAGCGTCTCCAAATATTTTTTGACCACCTTTGCGACGTGAGGCCAAGTATTGTCAAGCTGGAGAATGACTTTATTGTGTCTTTCCTCGTACTGTGGCCGTTTTTCTTTTGATGCTCGGCTCAAACGCATCAATTGCTTTCGGTATCGATCTCCTGTGATGGTTTTACTTGGCTTTAACAGTTCATAATATATCACCCCCAGCTGGTCCCACCAAATGCAGAGCATGACCTTGGCGCCGTGAACGTTCGGTTTTGTCGTCGACGTGGAGGCATGTCCAGGCTTTCCCCATGACTTTCTTCGCTTAGGATTATCGTAGGGGACCCATTTTTCGTCGCCAGTTACAATGTGATGTAAAAATCCCTTTCGGTTGTGCCTTTGAAGCCGCTGTTCACATGCAAAGAAGCGTCGTTCAACATCTCTTGGTTTCAAGTCGTAAGGAACCCAGTTTCCTTGTTTCTGAATCATCCCCATGGTTTTGAGGCGTTTTGATATGGCTTGTTGTGTCACATGCAACGATTCGGCCAATTCCTCTTGGGTTTGAAACGCATCTTAGTCGAGTAATGCTTTCAATTCAGCATCTTCGAAAATCTTCTCCCTTCCACCACCACGACAGTCTTCGACTTCATAATCACCATTCTTAAAACGTTTAAACCATTCGCCACATGAATGTATTCGCCTCACCGTATGTATCCGAAAGCATTCGATGAGTCTCAGCCACACTTTTCTTGGAATTAAAAAAGAAAAGCAAAATTTCCCGCAATTGTCGAGAATTCGGCTCAAAAAGTGACATTTCCAGTTGAGAATAAGTTTGGGATGCAAATAGATCTCTACAAATATTTTTTTGGGTTAGTGTTGACACAAATGTTCAAGATCGATATAAAACGATTTAATCGACCAGTGCTTGACCCTAGAGACATCTATTGGGAAACGGCGGAAGCAAAGTTGTAGACCTACATACTTACTTTTTTTTTTGGAAAAGATATGAAATTGCTATGAAAATTCCTAAAGTGGCAGTTAGCGGATTCATATTTTGTTCGTAAATTTAATTTAACTATAAAAGATTTCAGTTTTGTTTATCAAAATTTAAATATTTTCTCCTATCCAGCTTATTTCGAAATGTCAAAATGCAAAATTAGGTCTGGTAACAAAAGTTTCGAATTCACATGGATTCAGAGATAGAAAATTATGCGTCGGATTAAAATCCGAGGACTGAGTGAGGGGGCGGTCCTAAAACTTTTGTTGTACAATATTCACAGTTTTGTCTTGTGAGCTGTACGTTTTGGGTTGTTGTCCTATTGAAATATGCTACGACCGGAAAGTCTGAATTTATCTCTCCCAACATTTAAATTATCTTTTAATATTCGAATATATTACCGGTGATCCATTTTATCAGCGATAACCTGTATGTTTCCGACACAAATTGCACACATACAGTGCCATAGCGGTAGATTTCCATCTCCCCGTCCTTAACGGAATATTTTGTGTTTTTCCTTTGCATTTCGAAATTCACTTTTCGCCAAACTTTATTGCCATAATCAGATCCAAATATGTTGAATTTCGCTTCGTTACTAAAATTTACTGCTTTATTCATGGAGTGCGCTATTTATAGCCAAAAGCTATAAGCGTCATACGTACAGTTTCTTCGCTGTCACGTATTCCAGCATTCAAAGTGAGATTTTGATTAATTTCTGAAGCGGATTTTCTTTAATTTTTCTCACGTTAACGGCTTTATCATAACTTTGAAGTTCGTCCGGCCTTCCTGGTCGACTAATACCATAGACGGCGCTAATTTCGAAATCATTAAAACTTCAAAATCGAGAACTCTTCTAAAGTGGCGGAGTTTAAAAAGTGGGGTATTTGTAAGAATACGATATGAAGGCTATAAATTATGTTTGAATGTGTATTTTAGAGACAAGAGACAAAAAGATATCAATAATATTATATTTGAAGTAAATATTTAAGAATTTTCATAAAAATGGAAAAAGTTCGACCTATTGTGTGGACCTATTGTATGTTTGCAATTCCAAATAAAATAGAAATAAGCTGTATACATACAAATGTTTAAAACATTCAAGATTTTAACTGTACTGCAGTAACTGCAGCAAACATTTCGGATTAGATCTCTGCTAAAGTACCAGTAATAATACTGCACTTAATGCAATTTATTCTAAGTCTCAAATACAAAATTAATCACCATACAGTGCGTGCCTCAAATCAACTTTTATATAGAAATTCCACGCGGTACCAAACTCACTATTGAGAAATAGTCTTATACGGTGGCATTCGAAGAACTATCCATATGCAAAATTGTAACGAGGATGAAAAGAAATAAGAATGCGATCCAAAAGTGTCTTAGGGAACCCTAAAACTATGGTAAAACACCTCGATTAGGCCGACCACTTTTAATAAAAGAATTATTATATGGGTCGTATTTGGAATTCATGATAATATCCCAATTTGTTTTGCGTTAAATAAAATTAACACAGAAAATTACGTGGAGCTTCTGGATAACGTGTTATAAGTAAAATTTTTGGGTAAAACGTGAACTATTGAGAAATAGTTTTAAAGAGCTGGCATTCGAAGAACTATCCATATGCAAAATTGTAACGAGGATGAAAAGAAATAAGAATGCGATCCAAAAGTGTCTTAGGGAACCCTAAAACTATGGTAAAACACCTCGATTAGGCCGACCACTTTTAATAAAAGAATTATTATATGGGTCGTATTTGGAATTCATGATAATATCCCAATTTGTTTTGCGTTAAATAAAATTAACACAGAAAATTACGTGGAGCTTCTGGATAACGTGTTAGTGAAGCTTGGTAACCAATTTTTGGGTAAAACGTGAACTTTTCAACACAATAACGCACCAATTCAAAGAGCTGCGTCTTATCGACGATTTTTGGAAAGTGAATCTATGGGGCATTCTATTAAGGAAAGCATATGCCTATGGGGCTCAACACCATATATTTTTGGAATTGAAAGGAGCAATCCAAAAGGATTCTCTGATCGCCATTCACTTGGGACTGGCCAGAAAAGATTCTGTTACATATGGCTCAAGCAGCTCACGACTTTCGATCTTTGACCAAGTATCCTTTAGGTAGCCAATGAACATCCGTTTAGGCGAGCTAAAGTGAGAAGGAAAAACGCACCCTCCACAGGGTTGTGAGCTGGGTTTAAAAAACCTTTTTACCCTCGTAAAAAACGCACCCAATGAAAAAGAACAACAAGCCTTGGATGAGAGACCGCATGCACCTGGAATGTCCGGTCACTTAATTGGGAAGGTGCTGCTGCTCAGCTGGTTGATGTCCTCGTGAAAATAAAGGCTGACATCACCACTGTCCAATAAATGCGTTGGACTGGACAAGGACTGAGGAGAGTAGATCTTGTGGAATTTACTACGGTGGTCATATAAAGGAGCGCAAGTTCGGTGTGGGACTCACTCCTGTGGATGAACGTCTAGCCACAATTCGCATCAAAGCGAAGTTTTTTAACATATCGCTGATTTGCGCCCACACCCCAACGGAAGAGTAAGACGTTGTGACCAAGATGTCAAATTCGCGCCTGGCGAACAACCGAGACCATTGGTTTTCGGAAAATGCAAAAGAACAGCTGGTACGATGAGGAGTTCCGTGTCGTCACGGAGAGAAAACTGACTGTCTACCTCGCAACTTAACAATCGATCATAACTCGTGCGGGTTGGGATAGATAGCGATATTTGAAGAGGGAAGCGAGACGCATTTGCAGACATAAAAAATAAGATGAATAATTACTAAAATGGAGAGACCGAAATGCGTGAGTATGTCTGGGAAGCTTTGCACTTCAACGTTGCTCCCATTGCATTGGAAACGTGCTGAGGTTATTTTAATTCTTAAACCCGAAAAACCTGTACAACTAGTTAATTCTTATCGACCAATTAGTCTACTGCTAATTATCTCGAAAGTATCTGAAAGAATATTTATACGTAAACTTTTGCCAGTGTTGGAAGAAAATCAGCTTATTCCGAAATTATCAATTTGGTTTCAGAAAATTTCATGGTACAATTGATCAATGTAATAGGGTAGAACAGTTTATAACTGATGCTATGGAAAATAATAAATACTGCGCTCTGCTGTGTTCCTTGGCCAAGCATTTCACAAAGTCTGGCATTTAGGCCTGGTATTTAAATTAAAAGAAAAACTACCAATGCCTTATTATTTGCTGATAAAGCCTTACTTGCACAAACGGCGTCCGCCAAGCATTTCACAAAGTCTGGCATCTAGACCTGGTATTTAAATTAAAAGAAAAACTACCAATGCCGGACGTTCTACGTGAGATGCCGTGATGCTGAGTCGGATTTGTGATCTGTCTACTCGTGGCCCAAGGCAGTGTACTCGCCCCTGTGCTCTACAATATTTATACAGCAGAACTTCCAGTGATCAACTCTGACTCCACACTGACAGAAAAGTCAGGTGGTGAATGCTCTAAATAAAGAGGGCATTGGTAGTTTTTCCTTTAATTTGAATAATAGGCCTAGATGCCAGACTTTGTCAAATGCTTGGTGGACATCTAGGAACACAGCAGAACAGTATTTAATATTTTCCATAGCATCAGTTATGAAGTGTTCTACCCTATTATATTGATCAATTGTGCCATGAAATTTTCTGAAGCCAAACGAATACCGACTTATGCTTCAATATTTCTATATGAAAATATTATACTGTACTGTTAAAAGTGAGCTCAATAATGTACAAAAGGTTTGAATAAAATTATTCAATCAATATTTAAGAAATAAATTCGCAAAAAAGTCTATTTTTTATCTTGAAACCCTAGCCTCTCCCTTAAATAGCTGCAAATTTCTAAACGAAAAATCAAAACAATTGAATTATTGTTCACAAAGAGGTGAATAATTATTAAAATGGATATTAGTTTCGAATTATATTACGTTGACAAAAATGTTAAGGCCAAAACTGATTTGTTGTGCCAAAGAAAAAGCCTTCGTGGTCACAGAAATCCATTCGAATTTCCTAACACCAACTAAGCCAAAAATGTATTGACAATTAAATGGGTTTTAATTAACGTTTACAGCTCTCAAGAAATGTAAAAACTTCATATAAAAAACTCTTAAGAAATGGTCAAGAAAATTTAACGCAGGAAGGGAGTATGCAGTTCTAAAGAAATGTAATAGCCCTGACAGACGACAGCGCTAATATGTATTAACGGTCTTAATTTACATTTACTTGCGTATTTGACCCATGTTAATGCAAGTTTGTAATGCACAAAAATTTCGTGCATTTAGCTGAATTTACCAAATTTGAGTAGGCAACACTGCTCAAAAATTGCCGATTTTTGCTATTTTTTGACAGATTTCGCTTGAAGTCTGCGTCTCCTTTGCGTTTACAGCATCAGAGGTAAGCAGTTTTATATTGCTAATTAAATTATGTGCAGGTATATTAACAAAAACAAATTTTAATACTTTTATATTTATTTATTTATTTATTTATAATTTATCTTATTCATTTTTATTTCACTTTTTTTTTTTAATAAACAAATTTCACTATCAGCTGTCTAAATGCACAAGTCTGCCGTCTGTCACCATAAAATTGCAATGCGCATTAGCTTAAGGCGCATTAATTTTGCTCGTCTGTCAGAGCTATAATACTAATTTTTAATACATTTTTTCAATGAAATGCGTATATGGCAATCCTGGTTTTGCGAAGAAAGATGAAATCAACAATTGTTTCTTGAAGGAAAATCAAAGTAATCATTAAATGCATCCTACAATAAGTAAAATCATTATGAAATTTAATTAATTTTGAAATTTTGTATAAAACTTTCCAATCTTCATTCATATTCCTTAAATTGCAATGAAAATATTTATATACTTACATACATAAGTTTATTTTCTCTTGCTCTTCTAATAAGGATCATTCACAATGCGTTACTGTCAAAATTACTTGACTTCAGCTCAAGAAATAATTAATTGTTTTTCTTGGGCAATTACTTAAGAGCTTATTAAATGAGATGAAGGAACCTTACCACCAACTCTTTATTTCCTTGCTGGTTGTGCTCTATGGCTCTTACAAAACCTGATAATATTTGTAAGATGTGCACACCGCAAGATGCAAATAAAGCTTAGTATCCAGTTCAAGAAATGTAAAAACTTCATATAAAAAACCGCTTAAGAAACGGTCAAGAAACTTTCCTGCGATAAATTTACTTGTGCTATTATGCAGCTCTAAAGAAATCTAGTACTAATTTTAATACATTTTTTCAATAAAATGCGAATATGGCAAACCTGGTTTTGCGAAGAAAGGTCCGTATCCAGCTCTCAAGTAATTGCTCAAGAAAAAAAATGCATAATTTCTTCTAGTAATTTTGACAGCAGGTTACGCATTGTGAATGGTCCACATTAGAAGAGCAAGAGAGAATAAACAAAGAAAATAAACTTTGTGCGTAATATGTATGTATGTATGTGTGTAGCAACATAAATTTTTTCTTCGCGTTTAAATAATGTTGATGATTGGTGATGAAATCAACAATTGTTTCGTGAAGGAAGTTCAAAGTAATCGTTAAATTCATCCTAAATTAGTTAAAATCATTATTATGAAGTTTATTTCATTTTGAAATGTTGTATAAAACTTACCAATCATCAACAAAACTCCTTAAATCGCAAGGAAAATATTTATATTACTACACACGTACATGGATGATCATTCACAATGCGCAACCAGCTGTCAAAATTACTTGAAGAAATAATGTATTTTTTTTCTTGAGCAATTACTTGAGAGCTGGATACGAACCTTAATTGAAGAGGACCAAAGTAACATCACTCGGCCTCAAAAGTTAACTTGATTCATTGCAAAAAAATACATTTGTTGTCCACTACAAAATAGATTTTGACAAATTTTTCAAAACTAGGTAGGTAGGTAGAAGTGCAGCCCTATCGGGCTCAATTAGCACTTGATGTGCAATTTTGATACACTGTTCGTAGAACCTCCTGTATCTGCTATTACGTTTCACTTCCTCTCTCAAACCATTTTGAGGTTTCGATCAAACTACTTATTTCCGATATGCTTTTAGTGGAAATCCATCCAAGGTTTGGTGCTTGATGGATTCCAAGTGTTTTGTGTCGGATCTGTGCTAGAGCTGGGCATTCGTTCCCCAAATGGCCAGTGCCCTGTTGTGGTAGCTGTTACTCTGTAAATACTTTTTCTTGACCTATTTAGTAAGTCGTTGGTTCCCTGTCATACTTATGTCGGCCATAATGGTTTAGTTATGGCGCATTTTGTAATGTTTTTCCACCTGTTATTTGCAACTTGTTGAAATTGTCTATTGATCTCTCCTTTGATTGATCCTAGCGGGCTTGGTATGAGCTCCGCTTCGGATTCGTTGAGGAAAGCTTCTGCCTTTGCCAACTCGTCTGCATTTTCGTTACCGAAAATGTTCCTGTGGTCGGGAACCCAGATAAAGTTTAGTTGGAGCTTGTCTTTTATTGAGCTTAGTGCTCTCTTGCAGTTGTTAACTACGCTGGAATTTGTCATGGGTGAAGACAAGGCGAGGAGCGCAGCCTGGCTATCCGTAAATATAGTTGATTTATGTATATTCCCGTGGTTTTCTAATAGAGCTTCGCAGGCTTTTTTTTATGTCTAGTACTTCTGCTTGGAAGATGCTAGCCGTGTTCGGTAGACGTATAGAGAGAGATATGCCTAGATCAGCGGAGAATACCCTCGTGCATACTCCGCAGTCCATTTTGGACCCATCGGTATAGACTGATATAGTATCCTCCTTTCCTATTGAACCTCTTCTCCATTCTCGTCTAGATGGTATCCTTACCTGGAAGTGTCTATTGAAATCCAGCTTTGGGAGAATGTAGTCTGATTTATTAATGGTGAGCTTGTTTAAGATTGCACTATGTCCGTAGTTTTGCTGATTCCAACCTTGCCTTGCGTTCGCATCCCACCCTATTAGAACATCTTCTTTCCTGTTCTCCTCTACTAGTCTGATGAGCGGAGCCGGTGGTATGTCTTCATCATGGGCCAAGTAGACCGAAACCGAGACCAAGAAGAAGGGCTTTTCTTCTGTTCCACCTTTACCACTATCATACCTGCTGTGCTGTAATTAGGATAAAGAAATGCATTTATACTTTTATTGATAAGAGTGCATGCTCTAGGTTCACCTTTGTTCCGTGTGTAAAACAGGTTATAGTTGCTGCTGTTTAGCCCTTCAGTGGTATCTTCTCTGACCCAGGGCTCCTGTACTAGGCTGATGTTGATGCCCCCCTCGTTCATGAGGGTTGTCATATTCGCTGTAGCACTCTTCGAGTGCCGCAGGTTTATCTGTCTGTACCGTGCTCGGAGAGGAGGAATTACCATTTATGATGGCCACTTGCAGGGTATCCCTATCTGCTACATAGCAGAAATGCCTCGCCGCTGTTGCGCTACTGTGTTCGCCTTCACTCCGCCTCGGTTTTTTAGGCAGAGTTTCTGGCGTTTCTGTAGTAGAGCGATTCCTTTTTTGTGAACTGCTCTCCTGTTTGTTCTCTTTTAGAGGTTCTGATTGCTTCCTTTTCAGGTAGCTATTATATTTCTCCACTATTGATTTGATTTTTCAAAACTAAGTATTTAAAAAAATTGAATAAGCTGTTTTGGAATAACCCACTACGGAGGTAAAGCGAAAAGTATGTTCACAGTTAAGTGTTTTAACGAAGTATCAACAAGTGAATTACCAGAGTAACAATTTCGGTCTGAAGACCCTTTATATTCCTAGGAATTCCTTAATTTTATTCTAATGTTTCCAAATTGCAATACCGGTATTTTACTTCACGATCTCAACAAATGTTTCACCTTTCTATTGATTTGTTATAAAAACTGTTCATTGTTGATACTCTTGTCCACCCCACTGACACAGAGTTGAAAACCGTTATACCAAAAAAAACTTGAAGTTTGCCAGCACTTCAAGTGCTGAACACAATGAGCGCGACAGACTGCAAATGGCATCTGTCAAGTATTAAAATACACACGTTCTTATGGACACAGATATTTTGACAGCTGCACGACTACACTAACTTTAATATATCGGTATATTTGCCAACGGCAGTAGGACGACAGTAGAGTTGACAGTAGAGCGATGAGGTAGAGTGGTGAAGCCACTAATATGTAAAATGTAAAATTATTCAAAGCTCTAACAAACCTGACGTTATTTTACATATATGCATATTTCTAAATGTCATTAATTTCTTTGAAGAAATGAAAGATCCTGAGAAGTATAGTCTTAACTTTTCAACGGCCAACGCAGAGCATTTCAACCAAAAGGAATTTATTCATTAAAATCACCACTCAGAAGTCGTTTTATCCGTTGTAAGCGAACGATTTTCGAAGAAACATCATTTCTAATATGCCACAAGACAAAATTAGAAATGAACTTCTTAAACCTAACGGTGTCAGATAAAACGATATACTTCGTCATTGCGGGTCGATTTCCAAAAAATGGACCAACGCAGGGTATTTCAACAAAAGGGCATATGAGAATTCGCAGAAATGAAAGACAAAGGAAAGAAAAAGCAGTATAACTTCAATAATGAACAAGCATACAAACATACATATGCGCTGCAGCAGCATAACCAAACCATAATTAGGACGACGCAATTCAAGTGTCAATGGTGGTGTTGGTGGTAAGCGCTTCAAAAGTGACGCCGAGCACGTAGGTTCGAATCCCAACAGAATTTATTTTTAATTGAATATGTGATCTTATTTTATAATAACTCATTTTAAATATATAAAAGATTTACCTAAACATTATGATGATATTTTCATGATTCATACGCAATGTACGAATGTAAGCAATTTCGTTTTGCCGTCGGCATTTCAATTTCTCATGCTTCAATTTTTGCTTTCATCCAAGAAATCGCTTGTATGTATGTACTATGTACATATGTACATATGTGCAATATATGCCTTTGTGTTTTGCCGTCGGCATTTCCATATTGACATGCAAAAGTAATTATGTATTTCATTGTTTCGTTTTGGCCCAATTTTGTATATTAAGACAAGTGTCAATAATTGGGCCAATTTTCATAAAGTTGGAAATTTTGCGCGAATAAGACGTGTGCGGGTTAAGTCGTGAATTTTACTTATATTAATTAATTTGAAAGTGCCGAAAAATGCGAAACGAAGTTTCAATAAATTTAAGTAAATTTACATGTATTTTCATTTATATTTAATTATCAATAAGTTTTTTAAAAATTATTTGCCCTAGTTGTCCATATTTTATTTTCTCACACATTTCAGCCGATTTTTGTATAGAAATTTGACCGGCGTAGAAGCAAAATGCGAAACAATCATACATACATACATATACATATTATGTCGTTTGCACATTTGTCTGTATGTTTGCGAAAGCAAATGTTCTACAAAAGCATATTTCTATACTTAAACAAAATTATTAGAACCATCGTATGTTTCTTATGTACATGCATAACCAAATCATACTTAAGTCAGCGTAACCTAAGTGTCAATGGTGGTGTTGGTGGTAAGCGCTTCGTTTGGAAAGTCAAGATGATACCTGAGGTCTCAGGTTCGAATCTCGACAGAATAAATTTTAAATTTTTTTCTTTTAACATCGTATACTATACAAATAAATATTTTTCTTACTAATATAAATTTAATTTATCACAGAAATATTATGTATATGTATATTATGTATATTGCTGTGATAAATTTAATTTCTATTAGTAAGAAAAATATTTATTTGTATAGTATACGATGTTAAAAGGCATACATCTTCTATCCTATCTTGTGTATCTGCACATGCTCATATGAGTGTATGTATACCAGTGTTACCAACTCTCAAAAATATTTATCCTTAAATTTGTGTCAAAAACCCCTAAAATCGCCTTAATTATTGAGTTGTCCCCCTAAAAAATATTTACAGTAGACGCTCTATAAAGTTACGCTTTCGGGAGTAGCGTAACTTTTAAAAACGGACTTTTAGAGGTTTGGTTAAGAGATTTGTAACCAATAGCCAATGATAATGTGCATTTCCTCTCAATTCCTTTGAGTGTATGAAATAGAGTGGGGAACAAATTTGAGGGGAAGGAAACTTTTAAAAACGAAACTTTATAGAGCGTCTACTGTAAATATAAATACATAATGTTGTAGAAATAATATGTTGTAATATGTTTCAAAAGTCTTTTTATTGTAAATTATTTAATATATGAAATATTTCTTCTTCATCTGAAGATTCACATTTTTGGAAATCGTACATATTGACATTAAACAGTTTTAACATTTTATTGGATGGATTAAATGTTGTACACGATCCACCATTTCGATTTAATGTAAATCGGACCATCAAGATGCTTTGCAACATTTTAATGGATAGTCTATTCCGCAACTTATTTTTTATGACATTATAGACGGAGAATGCACGTTCTACACTAGCGTTTGAAATTGGAACAGTGGCAAATGCTAATCCGAATTTTGAGATATTTTCAAAACGTTTACAGCCAGCTGCATCACAGTCATTATACACTTAAAAATAAAAACCAGCTGAAGAAGAGGTATTTGTCCAAATTTTATTGCTTAATTGGTTCCACTCAGACTCGATGTCATTTTTTTTACCATATATATGAGTTCGCTGAATGTAATTTAATATTGGTTTTATATCGGGTTTGACTTGAGATGTAGCAACTCTTGGGTGCAAATCAGCAACAGTTTTCAACAATGATAAATTATCCGGAAGTTTTTTCTGAATCTGCTTGGCCAGAGAACATAAAAAGGTCTTGCATCGTTCCCTGACATCCAACAGATCCTTTTCCTCAAGTTCTTGAGATATGGTATGAAAATCAAAACCAAAATACATTGAAGCTGTATGCATCAGATGTTCCTGGAAATTATATTCTACCAGTTCAGAGTCCACCAATTTTTCCAATTGTGAAGGAACAACAAGTCGTTTAAGCAAATATTTGTATAACAAAAACAAATTCTCAAACAATTTGACAGGTTCAGCATGGTTACTTTGAAAAAGTAAGTTTAATTGCGTCACATGTTTTAATTCGGTTTGTAAAAAAATCAATAACGCTTTAAAAGGAAGCCGCCGCATGATATCATAAAGCTGTTCAGCCATGTAACATTTGTCATCAGATTTTGCAATAGAAAAAAACAGCTTTAATTCCTCCCACTGCTCCAATATTGTGTTGATAGCTTGATAACGAGCGAGCCAGCGAGTTCCGCTAAGTCCTTGGAGTTTTTTCGGATCAGTATTATTATTCATGGTTTCATATAATTTTCTGTAATAGTCCAAACGTTTAGGACTGTACGAAAACCAGTTATGGGTTTCTCTTACAAGAAATTCTAATTGGCGTGGTAATGACTCAGCCGCCTTTTCCGCGCATAAATGCAAAGAGTGGCAAACACATTTGACAACAATTGAATCAGGCAGTTCTCTTTTAAAAATAGCAGTCACCGAGTTATGTTTACCAACCATAACGTTTGCTCCATCAACGCCGATTCCGATCATATTTTCAATTTTTATGCCATCCTCTTTCAGTTGATTGACAATTGCTTCATGCACACTTTTTGCATCACATTCAATTATCTGTATTATTCGATAAAAAGTTGTAACAACTTGCTTTGCCTTGTGTGAAGGAAAGCGAATCATAATGCATAACACTTTTTGAGTAGAAAGATCAGTACTTTCATCGATTATAATGGAGTACGGAAAATCTCCTATATCTTCAATCAAAGCTTCGAGCATTGATGGACCAAGTACATTTTTTATTAGCATTGAACACTTAGTTCGATGAATTTTTAAGTTTTTTAGACCATCTGATGAAGGATCTAATTGAGGGAGTATACTAATTAAATGATCTACAGTCAACAAAGAACAGTGCTCAACGATAAGGTAGCGATTTTCAACTCGGCAATTTTCATGCTTTCTGACAAGACAGGTTTATATACTTCAGAAATAGATTTACATGCTTTTGCTGATTTTTCCCAGGCTGTGGCTTTTTTATGTTTTTCAGTTTTAGCGTGATTAACCAGGTCTTTTTTGTGGGCTTTTAAAACTACACGGCAATATTTACAGGTCGCCGATGACTCACTGTTAATATCTGGTGCAAGCCAATCTGCAATAAAAACATAAATTATAAATAATTTTATTGAATTATCAATTGAATGACACATGCATAGTTGGGAAATATAATCACAACATGCTTTGATTTTGGTGAAAAGATAGGGAAACATTCAATCATGGCAACACCAACACTACTCATTTAATATCTGAAAAGACCAAAGCAGCCAAAGCATAAAATGATTTGAAAAAAAAAACAATCAATTTTTATAAAATTAAATACTGGCTCTATTCAGACTAATGACTATGATGCTCATCATATACAATGTGGATCTTATTAAATCAACTTTTTTAAAATGGCGGGCTCAGAAACTGATCACACATTTATCGATGCAACTGTGTCCGAGATGCCAAGTTTAAGCAGCGATGCACGTCAAAACTCAGCGTTGGCCAACGTTGAGCAACGTTGAGTTAGTCTGAACAGAACATTGTTCAAGTATGCATTATGTCTAAGCCCGAAATAAATTTTGAAAAAGTCATAACATGTCAAATATCACCACCACCGCTGACCAGATCACCCACTCTAACAACTACCTGTATACCTAACTAAATAAAAAACAAAACCTTTTTTAATTTTATTGAAGAACGAGTACTGCCGTACAGCAGTAGTTAGATGACGCCTATGGTACTCTAATAAAAAATCATAAATATTGAATTGAATTATTTGTCTTGATCATTTATAAATTACAAACATGCAATGAAATCTATTTACCTTTTAGTTCTGGATCTGTTTCCCAAATCTTCGTGTACTTTTGACTGTACGTTTTCTTATTTTTATTGTCCTTCGGCATCTTTAACAAATTTATTTTCGACACCCAATACAAACCAAAATTGAAATAACAACTGTCGTAAGGTAATGTCAAACATACCAACACACGCCACCATATGCACAGGTTTTAAAATAACCGCCAGTGGCGCCAGTATTGCCGCCAGTCACCACAGAGTGGTTGTAGAATTACGAACTAGATATCGTTAGAAGTCGGTAGGTCGAGAAATAAATATTAATGTCTCTGTTGGCTACATTGGTTTACACCACAGCCATTTTTATATTTATCTTATAAAACAAAAAATAATAATGTTATCAATTTAAAAATATTAAAGAGTCAAAAAATCCCTGAAAATATCCCTAAAAATTTTAAACCCCTAAAAAAATCCCATCTCACATATTTACCCCCTAAATCTGGGGGGAAAACCCCTAAGTTGGGAACACTGATGTAAACGCATGCGCGCGTTCAGAAATTTTTCATCACTTATTAATATACTTATTACATGTGCGCGCATTGACTTGTTCATACATTCATATATACTTATATGTACATATATTTGCATACATTGCCGAATAATGCACAAGCATACAAACTAGAGATGGCAAATATTTGAGTACCTGTGACTTTGTCACTGCTACTTAAAAATCACTGGTCACAGTTGTGACAAATTTCCTAAAGTAGCAGTGACAGGAATTAACGAACAAAGTAGCAGTCACAGTATCACATGATAAATTGCGACTGTGACAAAGTAGCAGTCACAGTATCATATGAAAAAGTTGCGACTGTTGCAAAATAGCATTCACAGTGTAACATAAAAAATTGCGACTGTGACAAAATAGCATTCACCGTGGAACATAAAAAATTGCGGCTGTGATGAATTCATATTCATTAAAGCTATGAATTTTCCTCAATTTTAGATATGTAGAAATTGGTTAACATAAAAAAGTTAATTTATCTTTAAACTGTAATACTTATGTTTAAATTAAATTGATTATAGAAACCTCAATGCTGTAGTAAAGCCAATTATAAAACTTTTAATATTAAAATTGCATCAATTTATATTGTAATTTAAAAAATCTTATAAAAAGTATTTTATAAGTAACGAAATATTTTTAAAAGTATGTTTTCGTTTACTTTAAATAGTTTCTATTGAGTATCCTTATATTGAAAAAAATCCTTCAGAGAATATATTTATTGTGACTTTAACAATGTGCGTCTTAAAAAATAACGGATCGTTTACATTAATTTTTGTACGAAACGGTTACAAATCAGTTTGCTTATACGTAATAAAAATTAAAGATGTCTGTGTCAAAAAGAACCAAAACAAGTTATGTGTGGCAATATTTTAAAGAGGTGGATGCTGTTTTCGCAAAATGTGATATTTGTAAATCCAAAATATCATATGTATATAACGTCAACATCAAATTTAAAAAAACATATGGAACGGAGGCATCCTACTGTTCGATTGGAAATGGTAATATAATTTTGAAGTTATTATCAAATAGGTATTGTGAAAATGTTTTTGCAGTCGGAAATTACGCCAGCGCCGCAAAATGCGCCTGTTACTTTTGAAGAGGATATTCCATCAACTTCGACTGCATTACCAAGGCCTTTAACTCAAACTAAGATTTTAAATGTCGCGCGGCTAAAATCAAAAAGTGAAATAACAAGCAAGTTATTGCAGCTCTTTACGGTGGATTTGCAACCTTTCTCTATAGTTGAGGACAAAGGTTTTCGGGAATTTGTAACAGCCCTAAATCCATCTTATGACATTCCTAGCAGACATGTGATTTCAAAATCAATGATTCCTGCATTGTATGAGGAATGTAAACATAAGGTGCGAGAAATGATTAGGAGCGGGGAAAAGTTTTGCATTACCACTGATTGTTGGACATCGCGGAACACGTCTAGTTCCTTTGCTGTAACGGCACATTATGTCTCCGAAAATTTTGAACTAACGTCAGTGCTTTTATCGTCATCCCAACTGAGGCAAAATCATACAGCTGAAAACGTAAGTGAGGCGATACAACAAATCGTAAGTGACTGGAAAATTAACGAAAAAATATTGCTAGCTGTATCGGACAATGCTAGTAACATAAAAAGTGCAATAATTAATAAGTTAGGTTGGAAGCATTTTGGATGTATGGCTCACACAATTAATTTAATTGTAAAAGAAGGATTACGCATTCCTGAAGTAGAACAAGTAACTGATAAAGTTAAAATAATAGTTGCTCACTTCAAGAAAAGTACTTCAGCGAATGAAGCATTTAAAAATTACCAGCGCAACAGCGGTAAAGAACCTCTAGAATTAATTCAACAAGTTGAAACGAGGTGGAACTCCACACTGGCAATGTTGGAGCGATTTTCGGAGTTGGAGGAAGCGGTGAAATGTACTTTGGTAATTATAAATAAAAATTTACCTATATTAACCAGCGACGAGTGAGCGACTGTTGCTGCTTTGTGCAAAATTTGTAAACCATTTCGAGATGCCACAGTAAGCATTAGTGGTGAAACATATTGCACAGGTTCGCTGGTAATACCAATCGCAAAAGGTCTATTAGATGTGTATAGACCCTTGCGAACTGAAACATTTTCAAACACTATACAAAAAGTGATTGAAATTTTTTTAAATGGAATTAGGGAACGTCTTAGCAGTTTACAACACAGTAATCCACTTACGGTAGCTACTTTTCTAGATCCCAGATTCAAATTAGTGGCGTTGACTGATGAATCAGCAGCTCATAACACAAAAAAACTTATAAAACGTTATCTAATAGATATGCGAGGGGAAGAAATAGAATTTCAGACTGAAATAACAGAAGAAAATATTGAAAAATCGGTATCAATATGGAGTTCTTTCGATAAATACGCTAATGAACATAACCCACATAGTAGCGTAGAAGCAAAAGCCATTATTGAAATTCAGCGCTATTTGGAAGATGGCCTGGTTTCCCGTAGTTGCGACCCATTTCATTGGTGGCTTGAAAATAAATACAGATACCTTAAAATGGCAGAATTAGCCAAAAAGTATTTATGTGTTTTAGCCTCCTCCGTTCCTTGCGGAGAATTTTTCCCAAAGCGGGGCAAATTGTATGTGATCGTCGGTAAAGATTAAGCGAAAGGAATACTGAAATATTGTTGTTTTAGAATACAAATGGAAAATATTTACAAACATAATATTTTGGTCTTCTTTTCCATTTAATGTAAATATTTTTAACACTATTTAATTTTATCTTTTATGTATATACTTCATATTTGGTGATTTTCTAAAAATGAATTAACTATGTTAATTTCTGTTTATTCTAATAAATATGTACATTGTACCTAAATGAAAAAATGAAACAATTTTGTTCTACTTCATTGGCCTATGTCTGTTACAATTTTTATACTAGTCACAGTCACAGTTTAAAATCACTGCTACTACAAAGTCACACTCACAAGTAGCAGTGTTCTTTAAAAGTCACAACATCGCCCATCACTAATACAAACATACATATGCGTACACATAGGCGAAGCTGCTACAGCGGCAAGGGGTGACAATCGGCGGCCATTACTTTACTTATGCCATAGAACTTCTATTGCTACGGATATGGAAATGACAACGAAATAAAGCAAATATGCATATTTCTAAATGTCATTAATTTCTTTGAAGAAATGAATGATCCTGAGAAGTATAGTCTTAACTTTTCAACGGCCAACGCAGAGCGTTTCAACCAAAAGGAATTCATTCATTAGAATCACCACTCAGAAGTCGTTTTATCCGTTGTAAGCGAATGATTTTCGAAGAAACATCATTTCTAATATGCCATAAGACAAAATTAGAAATGAACTTATTAACCTTACGCTGTCAGATAAAACGAAAATACTTCGTCATCGTAGGTCGATTTCCAAAAAATGGACCAACGCAGAGTATTTCAACCAAAGGTCACATAAAATAGTTGAGAATTCGCAGAAATGAAAGACAAAGGAAAGAAAAAGCAGTATAACTTCAATAATGCACAAGCATACAAACATACATATGCGCAGCAGCAGCAAGGAAAGAGTTAACAATCGGCGATCCATTGTACATTTCTTTCTGCATAACCAAATCATAATTAGGACAACGCAATTCAAGTGTCAATGGTGGTGTTGGTGGTTAGCGCTTGGAAAGTGACGACGAGGACGTTGGAGGTGCGTAGTTCGAAGCCCAACAGAATTGATTTTTTAATTGAAATATGTCACCAACCAAAAATTTGAACATTGTTCTACAAAAACAACAACAGCATAAGCATGGCAACATTGTGTTGTTGGTAGAAAATCCGAGCTGTGCCGAAAGAAACGAACAAACGATCGCCGATTGTCACCGCTTCGCTTGCTGCTCGAACATCTTCGCAGACAAGGTTGCGTAGATTCATATTGAGCAAGGTTGCGCAACCTGAATCTATCGCAACCTTTTCCGAACTCGTATAAGAAGTATAACTTCAAAAAAAATTTCACTTTAAACAAAATATTAAAATTTCATTGAAGTGACTGGTATATGTAAGTATGGGCACAACGAAATTGTGTACATACAAAATAGACAACTACGTTGTTTTGTGTACATGCCGGCCATTGCTATGTCGCTGCCTTCTAACAAATGTTCATGTAGTAGGATTCACGACGCCATTTTTAGTTCATTGTCGTGCTGCTGCAGTCTGTCGCGCTCATTGTGTTCAGCACTTCATTCGAAGTTTTTTTTTACGGGTTGAGTGTAAAATCATAATGCCGAATTTCAAAATTCCAACCAAAATGCAGTTGGAAGAAACCCGTAATAGGGGCCTAAATTTAGATTATAATGTAAATCAATAAAGTTTACATATACCTAGTTCTATTAATCTACCATACGCTTATTTGTTGTAAAATGAATATATCTTGTGGTTTTTTTTAATATCTGTTTCAAAAGATGTATTTAATATTGTCCAATTTCTACATCTACTCGTATACTCGTACAACTCTTTCATACCATTTTGGTTGTGAAGTTTAATGCTTGTGGCGTATTTAGTCAGTGTGTTATCGCACTTTCAGTAGTTTTCAACATAACCGTTATATGGGGAGTAGACGTGGTTATTATCTGATTATACAATTTTCACAGCGTATGAAGAACTTTTAAAAATAATATTTCTATTGACGTTTAAATAGCTTCAGCAGATTGGAAGATACAGACATTAAACCATTTAAGGGCGCAATTTGGCTGCGATTTCGAAGAGCATCCCCCGATTTCGGGGTTAAAATGGGTATGTACGGATAGAGGAGGTCCTCCAGATCAGGAATATATATAAGTAGTAGCCGAATTTTACACTTATATTTTTAACTTTTATATCCACTAACACTTCTCTAATTTGTTTCTAATCATTTATTTTATATTAAATAGTGAAAAAATAACTTTCATTCCATATCAAAGTTTAGTTAAAGTCCATTTATTCATAAAATAAGAGAAAGGTTGTAAACAAGCAAAAAATTAGTGTCACTATATAATGGAATAAAAGTAAGAAAAAGGAAAGAGTATGACGTCATAACTAAATTCATTATCCTGTGAGGAGTAATGTAAAATCTTTCAGAATTCTCATTATCTTGATAAATCACGGTGTTGGATCGGCCAGGGTTATTTTTTTTGAAGCGCCGCCGAAGGCCGTCAACGCAAAACGGAGTTCAACGCAAAAGAACTGAGCACGCCCAGGTCTTGGTCCGACCAGGGTTATTTGTTTTCTTTATTCCTTTTGGTTCTTCTGTAAAATATGAACGTAAGGTAGCACTGATTTTTAGTTAGAATGCAACTCTTTTGTTATTATGTGAACAAAAATAATTGAACAAAAGTTAAATGTTGAATAAAGGTAATTTTTGTATTAAAAGGCTATTTCATATAAAATAAATGGTTAGAAACGAATTACTGAAGTGTTAGTGGATATAAAAGTTAAAAATATAACTATAAAATTCAATATAAATGGGAGAAACACGCATTTTAAATAGTTGAATTTTTGAAATTTAAATGCAAATATCTCAAAAACCATAAGTCAGCGGCAACTATAAATATAGGGATGCCATTCTAAAATTTACCCCGGAATTTCAGCCAACAGATGTTTCTTTCTATCGCGATTCACTATACCCAAATACAGTTCTATACCTTCAGACAAGGCGACTACTTTTCGTGGGACTTCTTCAACCTCAACTCTTTTCCTGAGGAAAATAATTCGAGCTGCAGAACTTAATCTAGCAGGTACCATCTTCTATAATACTGTATATCTGCTAGAGTACGTTTATGACATTGATATCATTGGTCTCAATATCCACACCTGCTTTCTCCAGACTGGATAAGGAAGCGAAGCAAATGGATCTGGTAGTGAACAAGGGCAAGACGAAATATCTCCTGTCATCAAACAATCAAACGTCGCACCTGCGACTTAGCTCCTAAGTTACTATTGACAGTCACATCTTCGAAGTCGTAGATAATATCGTCAATGTCAGCCTCCAAGACCAGGTGGAGAAGTCGTTGGCTTCGATTGGAATCTCCAATCGGGCCAAGCAGCGAAAAGATAAAACGATTGGAGCACTGTGGTAAACTCGGCTATTACCGCGTAAGCGGTGTCTAATACTTAACTCACTAAATAATATATTCGCAACAAACATTGATAAAACCTTAAATACACACACAGTTTCTGGAATCCGAATGAAAGTGGAGTCTTTGTCACAAGAGTTGCAAAATTTAGCCTCCATGGTAAAACTTGGCTGCTAGAGTTCGCCGAGGCCCGAAATATGATTATCTGTAGTACCAGATTTCAGCACGTGAACATTTATCAGCTATTTGACTTCTCCGAATAGAAGAGTTCAAAGCCAGATCGATCATGTTGTGATAGATGGATGACATGTTTCTAGTATCTTTGATGTGCGTAAGCTCTGAGAACCTAACATCGACTATTTTGTTGTAGTGAAAATACGCGGCCGCCTCTCTATATCCAAGCACGCCCGTCAACAACTACAGAGAAGGTTTTCTACTCCAATTGTCCTCGTGCCCCTTGGCCTACCAAGCAACTTTACAATCGATCATAACACGTGCGCGTCGAGATTTGAAGAGAGAAGCGAGATGCAGTTGCAGGCAAAAAAAAAAAAGAGAGGCCGAAATGCGTGAGTATGAAGAGCTTGACAAGATGGCCGACAGGGGTAATGTTCGAAAATTTTACGAAAAGATGGGGCGACTAACAGGAGGTTTCAAGACCGTGGCATACTCTTGTATGACCCGCAGAGGTGATCTAGTGACTAATTCTCAGAGCATAGTAAAATTAGGAAGGAAACACTTATCCAACCAGCTGAATGGCAGTGAAATTATAAAGTCAGGAAAAAGCGAACCCGATTCCACAATCGGTGACGATGAAACAGACGTTCCATTTCCCGACCATGAAGAAGTTCGAATAGCAAAAAACCCGCCTGAAAAACAACAAAGTGCCGGGGGCCAATGTATTGCCGGCGGAGCAATTTAAACACCGCGCAAAGAACTGATAAAGAGCAGGCATTAGTTTCTTTGTAGAATATGGTCGGACGAAAGAATGCCCAATGACTGGAGTTTAAGTGTGGTCTGCCCAATCCATAAATCCCACAATCTGCGCCAACTATCGTGGGACAAGTTTCCTCAACAACGCATATAATGGTGAAATTTTAGTTTGAATGAAATATGGGAACCTAAAAAAATAGCGACCCCTTAGAGTTAAGCTACAGCGCCTGGCTTGAGAGAAGATTTTTTGTTTGTCAATCACTAACATTTGAGGGGGTGAGAGTTAAAAAAATAATTCAAAAATTTTTTTGAAGCACCCTAGTGTCCCTTCTCATTTCACGGTTCTTTTTTAAGATTTTGAAGCACCCTAATAACCATACACCACCATTTTGTCGATTTTAAAGCTCGAAAAGGAGCTGCATTTATGCCGCTATGTCTGAATTTGGAATCCCCGCAAAATTTTTACGACCGTGTAAACTTACAGTACCAAAAACTCCGTCAAGATCGAGAAGAACCTCTCCGAGCAGTTCGATACCAAACGAGGTTTCAGAAAAACCGACTTTTCGTCCGACTTCTTCAATCTAGCAGAAAATAATCTTTTATAAGAGTGTAAAGCTACTGGCCATATCATTGGCCTCACCACTCGCCTCGCTAGTTCTGCTTTCTCCAGGTTGGACAAGAAAGCAAAGCAAATGAGTCTGGCAGTGAACGAGGACAAGGTAGGAGATTATTTTCCTGTCATTAAACAAATAGTCATCGCACTCGCGACTAGACTCCCACGTCACTGTTGACAGTATTAACATCAGAGTCGTAGATAATTTCGTCTCTCTTGGAACCAGTGTTAACATCAACAACAATATCAATCTCTTGCCAACAGGTGTTACTTTAGACTAAGTAGGCAATTGAGAAGTAGGGTCCTCTAATGGACGATGACAACATTTGATGAGTCGACGTTACAAATTTTCGAGAGAAAAGTTGTGCTGAAGATTTTTGGTCCTTTGCGCATTGGCCACGGCGAATACCACATTCGATAGAACAATGAACTGTATGAGATATAGGACGGATTTGACATATGTAGTTCAGCGAACTAAAAAACAGCGGAAACACTCCACCTTTGAAAGTATTCAAGGAGGTACCCACCGGGGGAAACAGAGGAAGAGGAAGACCTCCTCTCCATTGCAAAGACCAGGTGAAGAAAGACCTGGCTTCGTTTGGAGTCTCAAAAGAAAGCCACTTAACAAAACGGAGAAGCGACTGGCGCACTGTTGTTAACTCGGCTACAACCGCGTAGGCGGTTCCTACGCCAGTAAAGAAAAAGGAGAAGTTTTAAGATAATAAACTTTGCCCCAATTCCAGATAACGTTTAGTTTTTCTTCTATCCAGCACGCCAATTAAAAAATCGTAAAAATGAAAACCGAGAAATCGCGCATCAAAGTTGCTCCAAAATTCTGATTATCAACAACCCTGAGATTTTAAGCGTTACACACCTAACAAAATCGCTAGCCGGCAGCACTAGGAGAAAGACAAAGGAACGTTGTTGGCAACATGAAAGCCAATCTGGCGCCCGGTCATTAACTTCGCAACATCGATATCTCAGTCACTGCGGCAGTATAGCAAGGCATCACATTCGACGCAAAACTGTTGCAATATAAGTAACAGCTGAGCATCTTAAGAAAAATAACAGTGTCGCAATATTGCTGCAGTTATTTGCTTGTCCGAACATCCCCGTAGTTAAGCGCAGCCGAGGAACGTTCAATCATGTCATAACACTACACTCGTAAGATAACAGGATGCCTCCTGATCAATGTTGCCATATCTTCCGTTAAAAAAATCCGACAACGCTTACCTTCAATATCGAATGGCGTTATACACTAGGGCGGGTCGATTACGGACTTTTTTCGATTCGGGATTTCTAATAGTGCGGAAAAGTTGCCTTAGTACTTTCTGATTCCAATGCAACTTTTTGTTTTGAGATCGGATTGCATCTTAAACCCCAACTCCGGATTTGAAATTTCGGAAATTCGCCTAAAATCGTGAAACTGTCTACCTAGCGCCTGAAATACGCATCTCATGGCAAAATGTATAAAACAAAAATTATTTGTCACGTCATTTGCTACCAAAATGGTGATCATGGCCGTAGGACGAACCGTTCCCGAGATACGAGCGAAAAGGCGGCGCGCCACAGCGCAAGGTGAAAATTGTTGCAGCTCTCAGCTAACCTGTACTGGTCACCCAAAACCCACCGCGTGGAGGTGGTTGCTCTTCGGGTTCCTCCCAAGCCCAACCCAACCAACCAACCATATGTCAGGCTTGTTTTAGTCTGAATCTGTGTCAAATTTATTGATAAAATCAGATTTTGTACTAAACTTTGGCACTTATTGCCTAGATTTCAGTGTAGAGCGTATAAAACGATCACGAGATTGGGGGACAATAACTTTAGAAGATGTCTCTGTCACCAGTTTGACGGCTCTCTCGACTGCCACGGTGTGAGAGGGGAATTCACTAACTTCCCATACCTCTGCAGTGTCTCCCGATAGCCCTTTTATGAGTTCTTCGTTAGAAACTGAACAAAGAACTGGTGGAACAGTCAAGGTAATAGTCTTCCAGTTAATCATATCGTAATAATTATTAGCTTTGAAAAAATCTTTATTTCCTTTGTTGGTTTGTCAGTAGAAATGTATAATCTCAGAATTCTCTTTGCACAGGTGAGCCAGCGAGATTTGCACATGTTACCTGGATGCATCGACGCTAAATCTGAGGAACATTGACCGGAAATAACAGCTTCTGATATTTTATAGAGATAAGCTTGGTCTGTGCTAAGTTGGGTCGGATTAATAACCTCAGAAGGTAATTGGCAGGATGGAAAACTTTCATATTTGACAACAGGCAACTTCTCACAATCAGGGAGCAGTTTACCTATGTCGTCAGAGAATGTATTTGGACTCTTTGAAACACCATGTGTACGAAAGGAGCACGAAATGGAAGTTCGTTGAAATGTAGAAGACAAACAACCCACTGTATTGGCCTACCTATTCTTTCTTCTAGTTTCCGAATGATTCCACCTTTCCAACCTGTGTTCGTGTTGGTGCCATCAGCACCGACAACTTCTAGATGTTCCACATCAACTGAATTGTCTTGTAAATGTTGCCATATTGCTTGCGTCTCATCCTCAGCTGACCCGGAAGGAGAGGTGACGTGGCCAAAGTAATGACAACCAGGTTCCGCTATAAGAGAAATATGTTCCTCTTTGACAGTGTCGCGCTAGTACTTTTCACCTTCGCTGACTTGTGTAAGTGTATTGTCTTTGCGGCCGTCAAAATACAGCCCATATACAGAGTCAATACTTTCGGTGTTTTGGAGCTTAACTCTAACACTTTTTTTTGCCCGACTAATCTTGCATTTGTCAGTGACAAAGCTAGCCTGATCCTCTGTTATCAAACCTGCTTTTTCAGCATCCAGAAAAGCAGATGAAACAATCAAGGCCGCTGCTCTATAACTTACTCCAAATCCTTGGGCAGCTAAGGCAGTGTGTTCTAATACTAGTGTGTTTTATTTGGTTTTAGAGGATGGAAGGGAAAATTCATCATCAGCATCGCTTTTGGAAGAATCCATGTGCGACGCACCTACATTGTTGTCGTCTGTATGAGAGTCTGGCTGATCTGAATGGTCACGTGTTCTAGCTGATACGTTTCTGGTAAGTGTTGATGTTGAATGACGTTTTGAAAGCTTTTCTTTACGTTCATTTTTCTTTGTAATCTTTTTTGTTTCAGGTAGATCAACACTTCCAATGCGACCAATTCTTCTGGTTCTCTGGTCCAAGAGCAATGGTTGATCATTGATAGGAACTTTCCTTTTCTTTGGACAAGTGCAAGAAGAAAAATAAATGCATTTACAAGCAGCGATGTCAAATAATTTTCCGGCAGAAGAGACAAAGTTGTCTCTTTTAGAGCTCAAACCTATTGGGTTTCTTAAAAACATTTGTTTAAGAGTCAGAAATTTCTTATGGTATGTGGTGAGCATTTGTACAACTCTGGTGTGTGAAACTATCGGAATAGATGACCTTTTGAAAGTATTTTCAACCTTTTTGCAACTATTTCTGTAACCTCTATACGAAATCTTTCAAACTGATAACACAAAAGAACATCCTGGTAAGTAGGTAACTGGCACTCAGAGAGATTGTACGGATATATGCCAAACACAGGACATGTCTGTCTAAATTTAAATTTAGATACAGACATTTTGAGTTCTGTGTTCTGTTGAGAGAATATAAGTGATATCACTCGGTGAAATCAACAACAAGAGTGAAGGAACTCGATGAAAAAATATTTATGTGGAGACCAGTCCGAACGTGTCGTATGGCGCAGGGAAATGAATGTAAGTGATAGAACTCGGCGAAATCACCGAAAAGAGTGAAGGAACTCGATGAAAAAATATTTGTGTGGAGACCTATCCGAACGTGTCCTTTGGCTTAGGTGAATGAATGTGAGTGATAGCACTCAGCGAAATCAACGTCAAGAAGTGTGGCCGCAAGCCACCTTTTTTTCACCTTGCGCTGTGGCGCGCCGCATTTTTGCTCGTATCTCGGGAACGGTTTGTCCTACGGCCATGAGTACCATTTCGGTAGAAAATGACGTGACAAATAATTTTTGTTTTATACATTTTGCCATGAGATGCGTATTTCAGGCGCTAGGTAGACAATTTCACGATTTTAGGCGAATTTCCGAAATTTCAAGGCCGGAGTTGGGGTTTAAGATGCAATCCGATCTCAAAACAAAAAGTTGCATTGGAATCAGGAAGTACTAAGGCAACTTTTCCGCACTATTAGAAATCCCGAATCGAAAAAAGTCCGGAATCGACCCACCCTATGATACACCCTGTCCAGAAAGTATCGGGATTTCTTCATTTAACTCTCCCGCTTATATAGAAGACAAGTCACTTTTTTTCTAGGTTTGTACAACTGTCCTTAATTATGATGCCAAAAATTAGCGCGATCTGTCAACCAGTGTGTTTACCTCATCTGTTTATGACAGTCGACCTCAGCTCTCGCGTCGAATTTGTTCTGATGTCTTCAACTAACTCAACTCGGTTTCCCTGGAGCCGCTCTTTGAATTACAAGAATAGCTAAAAGTAGGGTAGAAGGGGAAGCATTCGCCAGTGGGGCACATATGCCACCACCAATTATCTTTAAAATTAAATAAGCTATTGATAATCGAAAAACGATATTTTGTGCATTTATCGATGATCTTCCACCTCTCACTCTTTGGTAGTTTCATTATATGTACATGTGCTCGAGGACGGACGAGGTTTTATGTTTTACGGACTACCGCGAAAATATTTGGTTGTAAGTATTTTTTGTAATAACTTTTTTTGGAGGCATTAGATGACTCCGGCCAGTCATCTGAAGGTGAATATATGTATTCATCGAAATATACCTCAAATCAAGTTTTCACAAAACATCAAGAAAAAGAGATATGCGAGTATTTTAAAGCATGCTCTAACCTACAGCACGGCTTCACCTGTACAATGGCACGGAAGTTTGTATTTGAATATGCCACAATAAATGATATTGCCATGCCTTTATCATGGGTGGATAATGAAAAAGCTGGAATTGACTGGATTCAAGCATTTATGAAAAGTAATCAAGACTTGAGTTTGCGAAAACCTCAAAATACAAGTCTTTATCGACTGACTGTATTTAAGAAAAGCGCAGTAATGGAGTTTTTCGATAATATGCAGCATTTGCTCAAAAATAATTCATTGTCTCCGTGTGATATTTATAATTTAGACGAAACGGGTATTACTACTGTGTTGCAATCACCCAAGGTAATTTAATAGCATTCTAACCGAAATACCTACATTACATATAATAATATGTACCTATTTTGTATTTCATAGGTTATTTCTTCAAAAGGAAGACGAACAGTTTCTCAAGTGGCGTCTGTAGAAAGAGGATCGCTTGTGACAATGGTAGGCATTGTAAATGCTTCTGGTAACGCTCTACCACCTGTCTATGTGTTCCCTCGTATAAAGTATAAAGAACATTTCGTGAATGGGAGTCCCAACGGTTGTCTGGGGATAACAGATAAGAGCGGATAGATGACAGCTCAAGGCTTTATAGAAGTCCTAAAGCACATCAAAAATAACACTCGGTGTTCCAAGGAGAAACCAATAAGCCTTTTCCTAGACAATCACGTCTCCCACTGCAGTCTAACAGCAATCATATTTTGCAGAGAAAATGGTATTCATATGATTACTTTTCCGCCACATACGTCACACAAGCTCCAACCATTGGTTGTTTGGTCCGTTTAAAAAGTACTTAGCGACTTCGTTCAATTATTTCCTTGTATTCAACCCTGGTAGAATAATTACAATTTACAATATAGGTATTATCGCTATCTAATATCCCATTTCGGAAGGCATTTGCTGCTGAAAACATTTGCAAAGGATTTGAAATGACAGGTATAAGCCCATTTAACAAACAAATATTTCCTGAAACAGACTTCATAAACGAACCAAATGAAGAACATCCAACCGCTGACAATGATAATGAACCTATACTTCAACAAGATGCGATTTCAAATGAACCTGATGTCCTGTTTGAGCCTCCAGTCACACCCCCACCTCTTCCTAAAACTCCGGAGCAAGTCCGTCCACTCCCTAGAATTCAACAATCTAAATCTGACAAAAGATAGGGAAAATCCACAATCTTGACATCTACTCCATTAAAAGAAGAAAAGGAACGACCACAGCAGCAAAAGAAAAAACAAGCAAAGAAACCATTGGTATGAAAAGGAGTTCCGAAAATAATTAATAAAAAACGTAAAACCTACGTCGACTCATTATCTGACTTAGCAGATGCCTTAAGCTTCGCTGAATCCGACAGATCTGTTGGTTCGTGTGTAGAACCAGAGAGCCTTGGTGAGATCAAATTCGTACTTGTTCGATTTGGTGGGCAGGTAGATAAGTTCTATGTTGGCAAGATATTGTCTGAATGTCCGAACTCGGTAACTTTTGATTTTTTAAGAAAAAAGCCAGGTTCATGGACATTTTATGAACCATGTGTTAACGACATATCCTATATTCCAAAAGATGACATTGCCCTGAAGTTGCCGGACCCAAGCCATTCCGCAGGAACGTCCCGATCAGCTGCAACATACATATTTGATGTAGATATGTCGCAGTACAATGTATGTAAAACTCGTCACTATATCGCATTTATTTTTTATGAATTAGTTCTTACCGGTAAACAATATAAATATTAACATATGTATTACACTTTTTTTGTCACTTTTACATGAATTAATAAAATTTAAGTTAATTTTTTGTTAAACATTGTATTTATTTCTTTACGAATTACTTATTATTTCAAATCTCGTTTCTTCACCGTCTTCACCAAACTTTCAAATATCACTTCCAACTTTTAAAATTCAAAATTTCTTTTTGCGCTCTTGTTGAGCTATATAAGCTTTATTACTTATCACTTCAATTGCAAATTGTACAATGTTTTCTTATAAATAAATATTTTTACACTTTACGCTTCTTTGATGCAAATAGGCACACTACACCAATTACTATCGCATATAGAGATATTAAAAGTTAAATGTTATTAAGCCAAAGTTAAATATATAAACTGAATGATGAAAGCCGAATAAAAAACGAATAATCTCGATATATAATGACCGGATGATGCAAAGGATGCAACGTTCAGGAAAAATGTTCAAATAGACGTTGCGGGCAAGTTGCCTGCTGGACCGCTGGTGGACGCACGGGATGGAGGTCGGAGAAACGTAAACGGTGTATATAATTGATGTGTCGATGCGAACTTTCTAGAATGTTAAAATGGACGGTTTTTTAAATAGACGATTTCAAATAGACGATTGCGAATAGACGATGCGTGCAGCGGCGAACGTGACTTCTAGAAGAAAGAAGAATCAAAAAAAACGGCAGAGCGTCACCTTCTCGTTGGTATAAGATGAAAAATGGAACAAAAACAGTTTGGTGATGATCAATGATGCCCTAATTAACATGTTGATGTGGAGAGTGTTGTATTCACTGATCAGTGATGCCCTTTAGTTATAGTTCATCTCAACACATTGTTTAATAAATAAAAAGAAAATAGTTGTGCCACAAACTTAAAGTTGCATTTTCCTTTTGACGATTGCGCCCCATCCAACTGGCGAATTTACCCCATGGATGGGGCAGTTTCACCCTTTTGGGCATCTTGGGAAATCCGTAAAATTTGTATATAAATATGCGAGGTAATCAGAATAAAACGGTTAAAATTTAAAACCAACAAATGTAAGCTCTTACACAAAAAAAAGTTTTGAAAGACCATTAACAGTTTTTTTTATGAGAGCCTCAAAAAAAAAAAGAGGCGAATGCTCCCCTTCTACCCTATATACGTAGTGCTATTTGTTGAGTGTTTGGCCAAAATTTAACACAAATACGTTGATTTAAATATTAAAATTCGACAAACACTATTGAGGTCGACCATATAAGAAGGAGATGAGAGGGAAAAAAGAAGAATTCCCGATACTTTCTTGACGGGGTGTATCCAGAATATGAAATATCTTAAAAACGACAAAAATTCATATTCACATGTATATAACTTATTATGATCGAAAGTAAGAAAGTTGGAAAACATCATCCAATTTAGGTTTATTACATTCTTTAAAAAATAAGGAGGTCAACATTCCAATTATATTTAGACGTCTTTGTAGAACTTAGCACGGTCCACATCAAAATTGTAAAATTCATTTTTACACAGCTTTACTGTGAAAAATTGCTATAATTGTGTCTGTTGACAAATTGCTGCGATTTTTATTTTTATTCAGATGTTATGTAAATGTAAGCAAAATAGTTATCATTTCTTGCGGAAGGAATCGATCTCTTGACTTGTTACATTGATTGGGGATATGCTACAAGACGATTTTTATTTTTATTCAAATGTTATGTAAATGTAAGTAAAATAGTTGTCATTTCTTGCGGAAGGAATCGATCTCTTGACTTGTCACATTGAGTGGAGATATGTTACAAGACGTTTGAATTCTACAGTTATTTTGGCACAACATCCACATCTCGCAAAGGCTCCCAAATCATTTGATATTAATTTTTCAGGCTGTCAAATTCTATAAACTCCACATACTTTTTGTCGACATAATCTTCCTTTAAATAGCAGGAAGTTACTTTTGAATATGTTATGCTTTAAGCTATAATACCATATATACAAAACTTAATGTTTGTTATGGGGAATAGATGTATCTAAAAATTGTAAACAATACATGTAATTTTGTGTAATGGAGAAAATAAATAATATTATTAATTTGGTTAAAGTCTCCCTAAAAACCCGCAATAAAATAAGGCAATACATGCAATAAAAAAAGATTGGCGAAAAATATCTTATTTTCCTTCTCATATTTATTTATCAAGTCATTTTGAAAAGCTTTTTTGTAACTTCGTTTCCTTTTTTTAAGCTGTGAATATGTATTATTATATATACATATTCATAAGTATAGTATATACTTACTTATTTATACTACTTATGCCCGGTTTCACAGTCCATACTTAAGTTGTGCTTAAGTACTGAAAATGGGAGACTTAAGCAGTGCTTAAGTAACAGCTGATTTTTGTTTTAAATTGTTTTGAATTTTTAGTTATTTGTGAAAAGAAGAATAACTAGAAATTATTTTTTGTGAAAAAAATATAGAATCGGATTGAGATTATGATTTTGACGGTGACCCAGAATGAATATGACGATAAAGATTTCCGCTACAGATTTCGGGTTAGCGAAGAAACAGCCTGGAATGTGCTCGATTGTATTCGACTACAAATTGAGCACAAAACCAAGTTGTACTTCTAATTTGCCTTATACTACTCAATTATTTATACATTTCTATTAGGAATCATTCACTATCACCAGCACAAATGTTTTTGCTTTAATTGCGCTTTTATGCTACGTGATATATGCTGAGGACAGTTGGAGATTTATTTGAAGTATCTAATACCATGTTCAGACCGACACTTAATCACACGATTTCGGCTGTTGAGTGGTTTATCCCACTAACCTTATAAATTTATCAATATTTCGCCATACAAAAATGACAGTTCAAAATCACTTCATCGGAGTGATTTGAAACTGATCCATGCTAAATCTCTCTGTGCGACTCTGATTTTGCGCCATCTACTTGGCAGCATTGGAAATCTATTACATTATCACATCTGATTTAGACCTTATAAAAAGGAAAAAATGTAAACAAACAAATTTTTATTAGAGCAATGAATGTAATTTCTGCTGAAAATCGACTTCCCAAATAAAAAAAGCGTCCATTATTTCCATTATATGGAAAATATTTAAAAGAATACGGCTTTTATTACAAAATACTACATGACAATGTTTTCTTTCGATAAATATTGAGCGATGTAAATTCTTGAATGGCAAAAACAGCTGTTTTTAATCTTTTCAACGGCAGTAAGAGCACTGTTGGGTTATGAAATGCTTAAATGTAATCTAATCTTTTAAATTTTCGGTCTGAACATGGTATTAAGTATTTTACGGATGATATTTGTAAAACATATGTTGCCCATAACGTTGCCATATATCATAAGAAAATTTTCAAGAAATTAAGCCTTGCGTTTGACAGTGCAAACGACTACTCAGTCTGCAACAATGCTTAGCTAAAATTTTATTTGGGAACAACTTAAGTATGGGCTGTGAAACCGGGCATTATTTTTACGAGGAAAATAATACATTGCTCACATAGTAAGGGCTAGGATTTGGTGACACATATCTGGTATTCGTTGGTAGTATGGTATTTTTCTACATTATTAGAATGAACGATTTTCAATTTTGTACGTTGAAAAATTTTGTTAATCAAACATCGAATTCAGCAAATATCGCATATATGACAATCTCAACATTTTGTTGAAAGATTTAGGTTCCTTTAATAAATTAATGTAAAATACGGTGGCACGATATGGAATAAAATCTGATAAGTAGAAATATAATTAACTTCATAGCCCTAAAATCTTTAAAAGCCCTGCACTCATTAATGGGGTTTGGTGGCATTGTTATGTGTTGCATATCAATGGTTTTCTGTAGTACGTTTTCGCGGGAAGCCTAAATAATGCGGTCAATTACAACACCGAATCGAAAAGTGCTGTTGGCAAATAGTGAGAAATCCTTGACACAAACATACTGTATAAATCCCTTAATTTAAGGAAAAATATGTTTATTACTTGGAGGATGGAGACATGTGTAGAAGTTCACGCAAGTGAGGAAAGTTCTCTGGCCATATAAAGGAGCGCAAGTTTGGTGTGGGATGCGTGGTGGGAGAGAGACTCCGTCGCCGAGTACTATCATTCACTCCGGTGAATGAACGTCTAGCCACAATCCGCATCAAAGCGATGTTCTTCAACATATCGCTGATTTGCGCCCACGACCCGACGGAAGAGAAGGACGATGAGACCAAAGATGCCTTCTATGAGCGCTTGGAGCGCGCTTATGAGAGCTGCCCCCCCCACAATGTCAAAATCGTGCTTGGCGACTTTAACGCCAGGGTGGGCAAAGAAGGTATCTTTGCCAATACGGTCGGTAAATTCAGCCTCCACGACGCAACATCTCCAAACGGGTTGAGGCTGATCGACTTCACCGGGGCCTGAAATATGGTTATCTGTAGTACTAGATTCCAGAACAAAAAAATACATCAAGCTACCTAGCTGTCTCCGGATCGAAAAGCCACCAACCAGATCGATCATGTTGAGATAGACGGAAGACACGTCTCCAGTATCCTAGACGTGCGTACGCTCCGAGGTCCTACCATCGACTCGGGCCACTATCTTGTTGCAGCTAAGATTCGCACCCGCCTCTCTGCAGCAAAAACCGCACGTCAACAAACACAAGGAAGGCTCGACGTCGAAAATCATTGGTTTTCGGTAAGTGCAAAAGAACAGCTGGTACGACGAGGAGTGCCGTGTCGTAGCGGAGAGAAAACAGGCTGCCTACCTCGCAACGTTACGTTCGACCACTACACGTGTGGGATGGGATAGACACCGAGAGTTGAAGGGGGAAGCGAGACGCATTTGTAGACAGAAGAAGAAAGAGGCTGAAATGCGTGAGTATGAACAGCTTGATAAGCTGGCCGACAGGGGTAATGCTCGAAAATTCTACGAAAAAATGCGGCGGCTTACAGAAGGTTTCAAGATCGGAGCATACTCTTGTAGAACCCCTAAAGGTGATCTAGTGACCGATGCCCAGAGCATACTTAAATTATGGAGGGAACACTTCTCCAGCCTGCTGAATGGCAGTGAACGCGCAACACTAGGATGGAGAACCCGATTCCCCAATCGATGACGATGGAGCAGACGTTCCATTACCCGACCATGAAGAAGTTCGAATAGCAATTGCCCGCCTGAAGAACAACAAAGCGGCAGGGGCCGACGGATTGCCGGCCGAGCTATTCAAACACGGCGGCGAAGAGCTGATAAGGTACATGCATCAGCTTCTTTGTAAAATATGGTCGGACGAAAGCCCGACGATTGGAATTTAAGTGTGCTATGCCCAATCCATAAAAAAGGAGACCCCACAATCTGCGCCAACTACCGTGGGATTAGCCTCCTCATCATCGCATATAAGGTTCTATCGAGCGTATTGTGTGAAAGATTAAAGCCCACCGTCAACAAACTGATTGGACCTTATCAGTGTGGCTTCAGACCTGGAAAATCAACAACCGACCAGATATTCACCATGCGCCAAATCTTGGAAAAGACCCGTGAAAGGAGAATCGACACACACCACCTCTTCGTCGATTTCAAAGCTGTTTTCGACAGCATGGAAAGGAGCTGCCTTTAGTTAGTTCTGCTTTCTCCAGACTGGACTCGCGACTTGGCTCTCACGTCACTGTTGACAGTCATAACTTTGAAGTCGTAGATAATTTCGTCTATCTTGGAACCAGCGTAAACACCATTAACAATGACAGCTTAGAAATCCAACGCAGGATAAGTTTTGCCAACAGGTGCTACTTCGGAGTGAGTAGGCAATTGAAAAGCAAAGTCCTCTCTCGACGAACAAAAACAGAACTTTAAAAGCCACTCATAATTCCCGTCCTGCTATATGGTGCAGAGGCTTGGACGATGACAACAACTGATAAGTCGACGTTGCGAGTTTTCGAGAGAAAAGTTCTGCGAAAGATTTATGGTCCTTTGCGCGTTGGCCACGGCGAATATTGCATTCAATGGAACGATGAACGGTATGAGATATGCGATGACATTGACATAGTTCAGCGAATTAAAAGACAGCGGCTACGCTGGCTAGGTCATGTTGTTCGAATGGACGAAAACACTCCAGCTCTGAAAGTATTCGACGCAGTACCCGCCGGGGAAACAGAGGAAGAGGAAGAGGAAGACCTCCACTCCGTTGGAAGGACCAAGTGGAGAAGGACCTGGCTTCGCTTGGAATATCCAATTGACGCCACGTAGCGAAAAGAAGAAACGACTGGCGCGCTGTTGTTAACTCGGCTATAATCGCGTATGCAGTGTCTACGCCAATAAAGAAGAAGAAGAAGTTGTTTATTATTTTACTATATTAACTTCTTACTTTTCATAAAAACGCTTAAATTTTATTTTACGACAATGATATAAGAACAATTAAAACCACACTGAAAAAGTAAGGAAGCTCTAAGATCAGGTGCAACGGAACATTTTATACTCTTGCAACTTGCAAGAATTAAAGCGATGTGAAACGTCAACCAGACGATCGGAATCTTATCATATATATAAATATATATAATATATATATGGTATCTGGGAGTTGGAGAAGTATCGACCCCTTTTATCTATTAATTATTATCACGCCACGAACTAAGAAACTGTTCCCTGAGTTAAATTAAGGAACATACAATGACCAATCATATACAAGGTCTGTCGAAAAAGAAACAGAACTGTTTCTGGTGGCGCCACCTATTGGTGGGTATATGAAATAAAAAGTTGGATCTCTTGTTGATATTTCGTAAAAATTTTAAGACAATTGGATAACTACAATCGATGTTATCGATCAAAAAGTGACAGCAGCTTTTGGTCATTGGTCGTAAAATGCAAAGAGCAAATATTAAATTTTGTTTTAAACTTGGGAAAACGTTTACTGAAACGTTTCAAATGATGAAAAAAGTTTATGGTGATCAGTGCTTATCCCGTAGTAATGTGCGTGAGTGGTTTAAGCGATTCCAAGTAGGTCGTGAGGACCTCTGTGACGATCAGAAGTCGGTCGTCTTCAGAAGTCAAAAATAAAGACAATGCTGATTTGTTTTACGATTCCGAGGGTATCGTCCCACCTGGCCAAACGATTAATGCTGTGTTTTACCTTGGTTTTATGAAGCGTCTTTTGTCACGCATTTGTCGTGCTCGACCACAATACCGCGAGACAGGGTCCTGGCGCCTGTTGCACGATAATGCGTCATCGGTCGACGCTTGTCACTGATTTTTTGGCAAAAAACTCCATATTAACCATTAACCACTCACCCTACTCACCTGATCTGGCACCCTTACCTATTTGGAAAACTTCATTTGCCCATGAAAGGACACTGGTTTCAGGAAATTTCAGCTATCCATTTGAAATGCTAATTGACCGGACTAAACGCTGTATCGAAGCACAAGGAAACTTCTTTAAATAAAAAAATATAACTTTTGAAAAATATTATTTTGTTGTTGTTGGTTTTAACAGTCCTGTTTCTTTTGCGACAGACCTTGTAGAATAAAATCAGGCAGAAGTTGTTTCAAATTTTCACCAAATTTAATCTATTTTAGGCTTAAAGATACACTGTTATGAACAAACAAATAGCTCAAATATTGCCCAACATATAAAGACACCCGATAGTTCTAAAATTTGTATATTAGGTATAAGGGGGCTCAGGGAAATATTGACCCGATTCAACACATTTTTGGTACACAGAGTTACTATTATCAGGAAATAATTATGTCTGAATTTCAATTGTATATCCCATAAATTGACCAGATTCTAGGGTTTACATGTTCGGTACCTGGAAAGTGAAAGAATCAAACGGAATTTAAAACTGTGTTATACGGGAAGTAGATGGGTGTAGTCCGATTTCGCTCGTTTCTGTACTGTCACATATACGAACCTACTCATGTATTAACTATAGTCGAAATCGGTGGAGTAATTCCTGAGATATGGGATTTTACCAAATTGGCGTTTTTGGGTCATCAACGATATCGTATTTTTTTTTTTTTTGTATTAAGAAACCCGCACACCTACATAACACAATTTTTACTCAAGTTGCAGCTTGCACGGACGGACGGACAGACAGTCACCCGGTTAGTTTTAAGTGGTACGTATAACCAATAAGTGAACAAAATTATTATACCCTGTATAGTATATAATTGCTATTGATACCACTCCGAGCGCTTGCGAGCGACTGGTACTAGCAATGATCAAATAAAAAACTGTACTCTCATAGAAATAGCGCGCCGCGACATACTCCAGATTCCATAGCGCGATAGCGACTTTCCTACAGATCAATAATCTTTTTGAAATTTTTTGTTTTAGATCAAAAGTGCGGCTGCGATCGCGGACATCGTACAGAACCTTTTTTCTACGAGTCATTTCAACAATTTATTTAAATATTATACACCCAATAAGTAAACATAAAAAAATCATTTTGTATTTGTCATGAATGTATTTATTTATTAAAAACCGGATTGATTAGTTAGTTTTAACATTAAAAAAAGATCGCAAAATCAGTGATTTTTCGGAGGGTCACACTGAGACGATCCCTTAATGAATTGGAGTTTCGATACTGTGACTTGCAGGGAATCTAAGCAATCAAATGAAGTATTTGCTTGCCACAAGGAGAATTAACTTAATTGTATCAAAGTACCTCTCTGGGGTTTTTCGCGACGCGCTATTTCTATCAGAGTCACAGTAATCTTTCTATTTGATCATTAGTAGTATAGGGCGCTCGGAGTCGTATAAATAGCAATTCTAAAACTATTTATATATATTATTATATTTAGTGGAAATTGGGCGAGGTTCCGACACTAACAAGTTTTATCGACATATATGTATATTAGGCCGGGTCGATTTGTGGGGATGCAAAAAAATCACCCATTGCTCTATGAAAATATAAGAAACTTTGCCGAAGGAACCATACCTCTGAAACGAATTCTGATGTCCATCAATTTGGGTCGAACTTTTGGGTAGGGGCAAATTTTGAAATAGAATTGAAATTACCATTTCATTCTTATTACCTCTGAAAGTGAGGAGAACTAAAGCAATAACCACTATGGTATTTCAAAAAAAATAATAATTGAAGTGACCATTCCAAATCAAAAAGTTTACAATGAATCCACCATCCTCTACACCGCAAGATGAAGCAACTACATCAACAACTATCGAAAACCCAATGAGTCATATACCCAAGCATGATGTTACTGTTTTTGGTGGGTCTACTGATTTGACTGATATTAATTTACCCATCTGGATATCTTGAGATATTATTTTTACTTAAGGGAACGTGCTAATATATATTTAACATGTAAATACATTATTATATTAATATTAAGCTTATTAATATTGTACATAGTACTAAATGTTATATGATCACCAATATTCGAATACGAATTGGCAAATAAAGAAGAAGAAGAACGAGCTAAAACAGAACAAAAAAAGTTTTCCCATAAATCATTCACTATTCAAGTAGAAGATAAGTTGATTGGAATTTGGGAGAAACTTTGTATGGAAATAATGCTGAAAAAAAGTGTATGTAATAAATTGAATAAATTGCTTGACAAGTATCAAGAGCAAATCAAGAGAAGAAACAGCAACCAATAATTTACAGAGTATGTAAAATCTCTGGAAACAATTTTTTACATTGGAACATGTAAATGCGATTTGAAGGCAGCTCCATGTGCATGCGGCTGGGTTCCCGAACGCCTCAAAGAGTTCATGCACGATCAACATAATCAGAGAAGACTAACAATGAATGCATTTATGATGGAAACTGAAGAGCAAGGATCAACGTCTATGTCATCAATGCCAAAGCCGCCACCCCATATACCATATACAAGAAGATATGGATAGAAGCACAAGTTCACAATACACAGAGAGATACGATTGTTTTAACTTTGCCTTGGTATGTGACAGATTTGGTGTGCCTGACAGAGTAGCATCAGCATTGGGAACCGCTCTTTTACAAGATTTTATAATTAAAGATTAGCATGGGAAACCTCTCATCATGGATAAATCGAAAGTTCGAAGAGAAAAAGAGAAATGCAGACAAGAAGTGCTTCGCAAACGGTTAGATGATACCACTTTGTTAGCGTTTTCATTCGATGGTAGAAAAGATGATACTTTAAAGATAGATAAATTTGATGAGAAATATCATACTAGGATGGTAAAAGAACCCAATTCTGAATTGATTGGTTACGTAAGACTGGAACATGAAACCGCTGAATACAAAAAAACCAAATTAAATGGTTTTTTCAACGATAAAAATATATCACTGGAATATATCACTGGAATATGCACTGACGGTGAGCCAACAAACACTGACCCACACGGTGGAATTATACGACGATTCGAATTGTTGTTAAAAAGACCATTGCATTGGTTTGTTTGCCTTCTACACTTCAACGAACTTCCGTTTCGGCATTTGTTTGAAGCTTTGGATAAATCAACCAGCACTGGACCAAGATCGGCAACCGGAACACTGAGCCGTCAAATCGAAACTTGTGAAACTCTTCCGGTAAGTTATTGCTATCACTCATTTATTATAATTGTCAACCATTTTTAATTATTTTATTATTACAGTAAAACCTGTAAAGTTGGACACCCTTATAACTTGGACACTCGCTCAAATTGGACAAAAAGTTCTGTACCAAAATAATATAGTACAAACTATCCATATATTCACTGCTTAATTTGGACACTGTCTATTTTGGAAGTTGGACAAAATTTGTCTAAATTTTTAAACAGCAAGCATTAAAATCCCTTTATATCTTGTACAATACATTTAATATGTATGCATATTTGTATGCTATTTACTTACAAAAGTACTAAATATACATATGTATATTACACACAAATTTGTATTTCGGCATCAATGAAATTTTTCATACGTTGTAATGCCGTTATATTTGCAAAATTATGTATGCATCAAATTTCATGGATTAGCTATGACACAATTATGCATATTTGATCGGTTGTTGCAATCATGTGGAGTTATCTCTGAAAATTAAAAGTGAGATATTGAATGAACCGGCTAATAAAAGCCTATCTACTCGTATAAGGAAATTGGCAGAAAAATATGGAGTTTCCAAATCAACAATCGCTAATATTAAAAATAAAACGGAACATATTACAAAAGAATTAGAAAGCAACCCCGATCCGAACGCAAAAGAAAAACACGTATAACTGATTTTGAAAAAATAAATGAGGGAATGAAATCGTTTTTTGAAAAATGCAGGTCTAAGAATATTCCAATCAGTGGCCCAATAATTCAAGAAAAGGCTAAGCTATTGGCTTCTGAGTTACAAATACAGAACTTTAGAGCAAGCAATGGGTGGTTAGAATCTTTCCGCTTGAGACATAACATTCAATTTAAAGCTTTAAGTGGTGAAGGGGCGAATGTAGATCTTAAAGCTGCCTCAGATTGGAAAGAAAAACTACCAACACTTTTAAAAATTATTTACCTGAGAATCAGTTTAATGTGGATGAAACTGGATTGTTTTATCGTCAATTACCTACTCGAAGTCTCGTTGCAAAAGGCGCAGTTTGTGAAGGAGGTAAACTGGCAAAAGAAAGGCTGAGCGTATTGTTTTGCTGCAGCAGTTCAGGAGAAAAGTTAATGCCGTTGGTTATAGGTAACGCTGCGAAGCCGCGAGCTTTTCACCGAAATAAAATCGACACTCAAAATTTTATTGTGCAATGGGTTCAAAATAAAAAGGATTTTATGACAAGCATTGGTCCAGCATTGGCTCAGTTCTATCAATGACCAAATGAAGAAGCAAAATAGAAAAATTATTTTGTTAATTGACAACGCGACAAGCCACAGTTTAATAAATGAATATTCAAATGTGTTTGTAAAATTTCTGCCACCAAACCTAACGGCAGAAGAATTTCTGTTTTGGATGCTATTCGATGGTTGGATTCCTCGTGGAACGAATTAGACCCTCTTGTGGTAAGAAAATCTTTCAACATGCTGGATTTCCTTGCCACGATTTACTGGAATGTCCACCGCAAGAAAATCTGAATTATGGAAGTTTGATAAATCACAACTATCCTGAACAATATTAAAATGAATTAGTATCGGCCATAGTTGTGGAAAATATGGAAAAATCGATAGATACATATATGTACATGAACAGGTGGGTGATTCCCATGAAACTATTTTTAAAAACGTGGTAGAGGATTTAGAACACATCTCCCAAGGAACTGCTTCAAGAGAAAGTGAAGATGAGTGCACTGAAAACTATAATCTCCCCACTGCAAAATAAGCTTTATCAAACATAAACGAAGTCATTCTTTATGTATCAGCACATCAATCAACTTTGCTGCCGGAGCTTTTAAAGTTAAAACGAAATTGGAACAAAATATAAGCTTATCAAAATTAAAACAAACTGAAATAGATGCATATTTTTCTAAAACATAAGTTGTACATACATATATCCGTATTCTAAAATGTGTTAATTTTTGTTTTTCTATTACACACTTATATATTGAATTCAATGTACGTTTTTTTAACTAGTTTTTAAAATAAAGTCAATAAAATAAGAAAAGAATCATTTCTTTATAACACGGACACTCGCATAAGTTGGACAAAAAGTGATTAACCGCAGGCGTCCAACTTAGACAGGTTTTACTGTATACATTTTTAGGTGGTGGACGGCTTCCAGAAAATTGAGTTGCAAAATATGCACCCTGCTCCAGAAAAAAAGAATTTTCCACCGATTCGAAGTACTTATACGACATGGCCCATGCAATTTCTAGCGGCGTGGTTCCGGTGGATCTGGCTAACATCAAACCCGGGAAAATTGTACATTCTCGGTGGCTCACCAAGGCCGCTAGATTATTGCGATTATATGTGACAACGGAAAATCCAGATGCAAATTTAAGAATTCTGGTTGAATTTATAATTAAATGTTATGTGCCAATGTACTTCAATATCAAGTATTACAGCTCTGTCGTGTACGGCAGTGCATTATTTTTCAAGTTCATTGGTTGGTCACGATTTCTAGAACCTCGTTTACGCAAAATTGTCAATCAAGTAATTAAAGATAATTCATATTATGCGCATTCGAAAAATATCTTGTTATCAATGTTGTTTGATGATAGGAAAGAAAAGCGCGACTGTGCCATCAAGAAAATTCTACGCTATCGAACCGATGTTGACGAGCCAATGGAACTTAGAGTTTATAAAAAACCAGATATAAACTTTAATTGCACAAGTTATACGGAAATGATCAATTTGAATGATATAAATATCGTATTTGAACCACCATTCACGCGAAGCATTAAGTACGATACATTGAAAGAATATTTAAATCAAGATGATCCACCGTTTAATGATCCCAAAATTCCATCACACATACAAGGAACGGAACGACATGTTCAATTGCTAGCTAGCGTTTCCAAATGGGTTATACCGGAAAATGTAGAGGCTGTTATGGCAACGACATTAGAGAGCCGTGCGAAATTGCCCAGACTTGAAAGTAAAAAAGACTTCAAACAATAATTTTTTTTAGTTTCTTTTCTATAACTCACTTAAATTATTTACATATGTTCTGACTAAATAAATTTCTTAAGAAAAAAAAATAGATATTATTGTAAATAAATAAATAAAAATTAAGAAAAAACATAGCCATTTAGCTGATTTTTTCATGTAAAGGCCAAATGGTGATTTTTTGAAATGATTATATGGGGAACCCCCCAGGGGAGTTCCAGGGGGTGTTCCACTGGCAAGGGTGGATCGGCCGTCCAAAGTTAGTGGGGGTCGGTCATACATTTGGACTCGATTGGAGCACTCTAAATGGGTCAAAGTGGGATTTTTCAAAATTTGCCCCTACCCTAATGTATATCAATTAACTAATAATGCAATATTAATATTTTCCTTCGTCATTTCATCATAATAGGAAAATAGGTAAAATCGGTTAATAATACACCGCGACCCTCTGAAGAAAGGTTACGTTGAAAAAGACGCCCAGTGAAACAAAATAAACCACAGCAAGGGTTTTCTTCAAATTCATTGAAAACGGTTATACGGCTACGCTGGTAAACTTTTTATACATTTTGCATTAAATTTTATTAATTTCAAAGAATTCTTTTAAATAAAACAAATTCATGCTAAAACATGTTACAAAACGCTATTATTATTTTGTTGGCTGATCAGAAAGAGTACATTCGTAAAATAGCAGCACAAATACATTTTAACGAAAGCTCAGCTCGTGGGTAAATATCGTAAAACTGGCGAAAGAAAGCGGTTAAGTTGGGTTAAAAATAAACTTAACTGGACGCGACTCGAAGTTTACCCAGATTGAACCCAATGATTATTAAGCAGCAGACGTGATGAACAGATAATAATTGTATTGGGATGTATTTCCAAGTGTCAAAATCGCATTTACAAATGGGAATTTATTTTAATATTAGAGGGCTCAGTGAACGCTGAGAATATAAAAATATTATAAAAAGAACGGTGGTACCCTCTTCTTCTGTATTGGCGCAGACAACGCTTACGCGGTAATAGCCGAGTTTACAAGCACGCTAGGAGTTTTTTATTTTTGCCAACGGATATTTTTCACTTTAAATATCACAAATGCAGATTATTATACCCTGAACAGGGTATATATAAATGATCAGTATGTTGAGCTGAGTCGATTCAGCCATGCCCGTCTGTCTGTTTGTCCGTCCGTCTGTCTGTATATATACGAACTAGTCCCTCAGTTTTTAAGATATCCTTTTGAAATTTTGCAAGCGTCATTTTCTCTTCAAAAAGCTGCTCATTTGTCGGAACGGTCGATATCGGACCACTATAACATATAGCTGCCATATAAACTGAACGATCGTAATCAAGTTCTTGTATGGAAAACTTTCACATTTGACAATGTATCTTCACCAAATTTGGTATTTTCTAAGGCAACAATGTAATCTCCGAAGAAATTGGTCAGATCGGTTAACTAAAGCATGTAGCTACCATACAAACTGAACGATCGGAATCAATGTATGGAATCAATTGTATGGAAAACTTTCACATTTGACAATGTATCTTCACCAAATTTGATATAGATTATTTTCTAAGGCAACAATGTAATCTCCAAAGAAATTGGTCAGATCGGTTAACTATAGCATATAGCTACCATACAAACTGAACGATCGGAATCAAGTTCTTGTATGGAAAACTTTCACATTTGACAACGTATCTTCACGAAATTTATTTATTTATTTATAATAATTCATATAACAAAAAGAGTTTTATTATATGTATAAATACATAAACGCAGCACTGGCTACGAGGCCTTCAGCCGTCTTGTAATTATAACTAGGTGAAAAATTCTATTTGCTAAGGGTTAGTAAAGATGTAAGTTGCTTAAATATATTTTAACAAATCGTTGGTTTTTAAGAATCTATATACAATCATCACGTTTTTTTCTGAAGGTTCACTTAGTAGTTTTATGAGATCAATGTTGCCAGAGATGTGGCCTGTTGGGTGAAGCATCGGACAGAGTGTGAGTAAGTGTTTGATAGAAGCGCTGTCATCGCAAAGGGGGCAAATGGATGGGCTTTTACCCGATAGTAAGTGGGCGTGTGTTATAATAGTGTGTCCAATCCTTAATCGAGTATATGTCTTCATTGCGCTAGTTGGAACTGTTGACGAGTAGATTATACGATTTCTGGCTGGGTTTATGACCGCGTAGTGATGTTTAAATGTTTTCCATTCGCTTGCGTTTTTTTGATGCCTTTTGTGCTTAATAAGGTTAAGAATGTCTTGCTTGGATGATACGTAGTATGTTAAAGCAGGAGTCCTGGCTACATTTTTCGCAGCGAGGTCTGCAAAGTGGTTGCCTGTAATACCAGCATGGCCAGGGATCCAGATTACTTGGATTTTCTGAGGGGCACCAATGACCGCGTCCCTGATAACTTCTATTATGGGATAGCGATTGGAAGGAGACGTTATTGCAGACATACACGATTTGCTGTCTGTACAGATGAGGAACTTTCCTTTAGTCTTTTTTGCGTAATTAACTGCATGAAGGATAGCAGATCCTTCAGCGGTAAATACAGAGCTCGTTGAGGGAAGAAGCCAATTGCAAATAATTTCTCCTGTGGCAGTGACAACTGCTAACGAAGTGGAATCGATGGACTTGGAGCCATCCGTAAACAATAATTTCCAGCCATTATTTGTGTAATTAGATTCCAGTTCAGCAAAGGTTTGTTGAAAGACTTCGTTTGGTGTGTTTTGCTTGGACAAAAACATAAGCTTATTCTGTAGTATTTTATCATTGATCAGACAGGGAGGATGTCGAGTGGTGAATTTGCGTGTTGCGTTACGTAAAATATTATTTTCTGCAGCGAAATTTAAGCATCTCGAAATAGCCGATTGTATTCTTGGAATTTTTCTTTTTTTCGTGGCATGGGTGATAGTTGTATTTAGTAATGGGTTGGTGTTCTCAGCCGTTTTCGCAAGAATTTCAAGGTAAATTTTCAAAATACTAAATGGCGGTCAGAAAAAAAATCTTGAATTTTCATAAAACTTTGTACAGAGTTGTTTTTAGGGTCGTGGAGGATTCGTGGAGGACTGGTCAACAAAAAGGCTGATTCATTAGTATTAATTTATTTAATAGTAGCGAGTTTTTTTAGTTTCAAATGATCTTCGTAGTGCTTTTCTTTTATGTGGATTTGAAGTCTCTCTTTTTAGTGACCAACAGTAGTCTGCTAACATGTGACCATTCCATAACCCCTGATATCTCTTTTCCATCTCTTGTAAAGGTGAGTCTAAAATGGGATTAGAGTCACGTCCACGTACAACTAAACCCATTGCAGACTCACCTTAAGGAGCGTGATCCAGGGACTCTGCCGGATCACGGAACAACTCCGTTGCCCGCCGTCACCACGTGGAGGTGCCCTGGATGCAGGCACACGATATAATTTGTGGGCAGCGGCACTAAAAAACTTCTACATACATATATACTAAGTTTTGTGAACATTAAAGCAATTTTTATACAACCGACAGCCGTATTTGATTTTCTATTTTGAATTTTGAAAATCTGACTTTAAATAAGTGATCAGCGATCCTAAAAATTCAAGAATTTTTTTTCTGAACGCTATTTTGTATTTTGAAAATTTATCTTTAATTTCGAAATCAGTGACCTCGAAAATAACTTGATACAAAATTTTATAAAAATTGAAGAATTTCTTAGAAATTGAAGAATCTTTTGAAAATTTTGACGGCCAATTTGTCTTTAATTTCGTAATCAGGGACAGCTCAAAACCCCTCTATCTCAAAATTAAGCTAAATCCGTTAATATTTTTAAATTTTTTCCTGTCAAGTAAAATCCGACATGTATTTTGAGGTTAGGAAAAAATCCTGACGTGATGGAGCAAAACGGACTTCAGATTCGGTTTCAGCGGCCCAAAATACATACAATACACCATGTTTGGTCAAAGGAACCTTTCATCGATTTGTTTTTTGTGGACCTGTGTAATCTGCAAAAAAAATGTTGGCTCATTCATACCATTCCAATGATATTAAATTTTTTGTCACCCTACCACTCTTAAAACATATGGAGCATACATATAGTATATCAACAGAAGATTTCTCAATAAAATCAAGCGAACCTAATTAATTGGTGATGTATGATATATGATTTCAAGATAGAAAATGAAACTAAACGTCGTATGGAATTGGGGCAAAATTTATTATCTTTGGCATTAAATTATCTTCTATTTAGACTAAAAAAACTAAGGAAAGTCATGTTTAAGCATATTTTTTAACAACATAAAGTGGAAAATTTTTGGCAAAAACCCAATTTTTTTTTTAAGTTTTAAAAAATTGTAGAATTTTACACTTTTTTTTAGAACTTTTTTAGTTTAACTAGAAGATATGTTATTAAAAAATATGAGTCTATTTAAATTTTTTGTTTCAGATAGAAATTGCGACCTGCATCCTGCCCGCCGTCCGGCAAATGTACTTGCGAGATGCATCGGGCAATTGCTTCCCAAAACAAAATATAAAAGATTTTGTATTCAAAAAATGTGATAATGATGTTTAAATATATAACTATAAACCCCAGAAATTTCGTTTTAATCAATTAATTCTTTCCTTCCTAAAGACATCCTCAAAAAATTCGATTTTTTTAAGCTTCTAAATCAGGCTCCCCCCTTAAGCTTAAAAACCGATTTTTCATCCTTTTGCGCACTATTAGCCCATATCTTAGCTAATTATCAACATATTTAATTAATTAAGTTAAGAGCAATGACATACATATGTATATACATAAGTTTTAATAAAATTTAAGAGACAAGAAACATAAATTGTGTTATCCTTTTTCTCTTTTTTTTTGACTTTGATGATATTTGCACACACTATTTCATAAGAAAACTAAGTGTGTTCTGACTTGATTCAAAGAGCACGATCAATACCAAGAATGTTTGTTTTCAAAACTCGGTGAAGATTTCTCAAGCTTTTTTGAGAAGTATAATAAATTAATTGGGATGCGAGAAATGAAAAGAGTTTGAAATAAAAGCTTAAGCTTTGACTTCCTTCTTTATTCAGGTGAATCTTAAGACTAACTTGCTTTACATTTCTTATTACTTAGTTTACCTACTACTTATCCTAATGCTAACTGTACTAACATTCTTTATTAGTTCTTCTAATATTAGGATTAACTGTTTTATCATCGCATATTAGCTTGTTTGCTCATATGTATATATTTATGTATATATATATTTATATAAATATATATTTATGTTTTAGTTAAGTTGGCGTTAGCATACCCGAAATACGCTCACTCTCTTATTTCACAACAAAGCTAATGTGGAACCCAATTCTATGTTAGTACGATATTAAGCATTTACTATCTACATACATACTATTACTACATGTTTAGAGTGTAGGAATATAACTCCTCCACTCTTTGATTTGAGATTCTCCTGGATCTCATTGCTTATTCGTAAGTTTACATAATTCATTCAGTACATGAATTCTTTTGTACATAATTTCGTTATTTTTGTATAGAAAAATTCAAGATTATTTTTAATGACAATGGTTATGGTTTTTGTGAAAGAAAATTTATTCTAGTTCTTTTATATTGAAAATATAAATATTGACTTTTCTAAACATATTTCTTTCAATTTTAACTCTTTTTGTTCCAATTTGTATTCCATCTGATTTGGAATCTTTCATTGAATTGTTTTTATTATTTTACATATTATATTTGGTATCTAAAACTTTTTATTTTACAAAGTGTATCAAGTTATTACTATAAATGGTAATGTTCATTTATAACTACTTTAATCAGTAGATAGTTAGCTTCTATTGCTACTATTTTAGTTTTTTGTTTATTTTATATATGAACATAAGTTAGAATAAACCAAATTATTACTTAATTTTAATTCCTTAAGTTAACCATTTTTCTTGAAAATGTAGTGTTTAGTATTTACATGTATTTACATGTATTAACTATGAGTTAATTCACCTTACAACTTCTATTCAGTTCTTTCATTTTATATTTTTTGTATTATTTTTTTTTGGTACTCCAGTTATTAAGTTTAATTCTGTAATAATATAGCTTTTTGGAGAGTTTTTAATTCAAATGACTAAATTATCGTTGTTATAGATCCCAAAACTTATTCAAATTAAATTCAATTTATAAAAATCAATTATTCGATCTCTTTTTTTTATCTTTTTGTAGGAATTTTCTATTAGAAAAAAATTAATTTCTTTGAAGTAATGGCTTTCAAATTTTTCATTAATAATTATGTGGGAAATGAGTTTTTTTTGTTTTTGTTTTACTACCTTTTACTTTTCTACTGCGCTGAGATGTATTGTTTAGAAGTTGAAGTTTCTCTGAAATAACGTTAACTGTCATTATGGCTTCTATTGTCACTATCGTCACTGTAAGTATGAGTGTTCATATTAGAGTTTTCGAATTTTAAAGGACGTTTAATATTTGATGTATGAATGTTTTTCAAGTTTCTTTTGATAAATTTAGGCTCTTCTTTATGTCTTACACTTTTATAGTTCCTAATAAAACCTTCGCCTCTAGTTTCTAAATAGGTTTCCCTTTTGGTGTTATGTTTTGAAATAATCTTCAACTTTGCGTTTTCTAATCGCTTTTTAATTATTTTATGATCGATTTTATTATTCTGTACATCTAAAGGTGTAGCTTTTATTGCGGTGTGATACGAATTATTATAGAACTTTACGGCTTTACACATTTGGATTATGATTGAAGCTTTTTCTTCCAAATTTAGTATTCTTATCCGTTCTGTAAGTGTGTTATATACCCTTTCGACGTCGGAATTACCAGTATGGCTATTTGGCTTTGTAGCATGAAACTGTATGCCTTCTTTGGTCAGAAGGTCACGAACGTTTCTTGAATTAAATTTATTATCGAAAATAAACTTTTTTACATGCTCTTTAATTGATAAAAATTCATTAATTTTACATACGATTGTTTGGCTATTTCTATCAATTAAATGAAAACAAATGACATGTTTCGAAAACTTAACTACAAAAACAAAAAATGAGTGTTTACTATTAACGCATAAACTCTATAAGTCGCTCATAATTCCCGCCCTGCTATATGGTGCAGAGGCTTGGGCGATGACGGCAACCGATGAGTCGACGTTACGAGTTTTCGAGAGAAAAATTCTGCGAAAGATGTATGGTCCTTTGCGCATTGGCCACGGCGAATATCACGTTCGATGGAACGATGAGCTGTTCGAGATATACGACGACATTGACATAGTTCAGCGAATTAAAAGACAGCGGCTACGCTGGCTAGGTCATGTTGTCCGGATGGATGAAAACACTCCAGCTCTGAAAGTATTCGACGCAGTACCCGCCGGGGGAAGCAGAGGAAGAGGAAGACCTCCACTCCGTTGGAAGGACCAAGTGGAGAAGGACCTGGCTTCGCTTGGAATATCCAATTGGCGCCACGTAGCGAAAAGAAGAAACGACTGGCGCGCTGTTGTTAACTCGGCTATAATCGCGTAAGCGGTGTCTACGCCAATTAAGAAGAAGAAGAAGAAGACTATTAACGCAAGTATCTATGTATCGGGTGATTTTTTAAGAGCTTGATAACTTTTTTAAAAAAACGCATAAAATTTGCAAAATCTCATCGGTTCTTTATTTGAAACGTTAGATTGGTTCATGACATTTACTTTTTGAAGATAATTTCATTTAAATGTTGACCGCGGCTGCGTCTTAGGTGGTCCATTCGGAAAGTCCAATTTTGGGCACGTCGAATTTTCAGTGAATGGGCCCTAGAAAAGTTGGCAGAAAATCCGCTTTTTTATCGACAAATTTTGTTCAGCGATGAGGCTCATTTCTGGTTGAATGGCTACGTAAATAAGCAAAATTGCCGCATTTGGGGTGAAGAGCAACCAGAAGCCGTTCAAGAACTGCCCATGCATCCCGAAAAATGCACTGTTTGGTGTGGTTTGTACGCTGGTGGAATCATTGGACCGTATTTTTTCAAAGATGCTGTTGGACGCAACGTTACGGTGAATGGCGATCGCTATCGTTCGATGCTAACAAACTTTTTGTTGCCAAACAAGATGGCGCTACATGCCACACAGCTCGCGATTCTATGGCCATTTTGAGGGAAAACTTCGGAGAACAATTCATCTCAAGAAATGGACCCGTAAGTTGGCCACCAAGATCATGCGATTTAACGCCTTTAGACTATTTTTTGTGGGGCTACGTCAAGTCTAAAGTCTACAGAAATAAGCCAGCAACTATTCCAGCTTTGGAAGACAACATTTCCGAAGAAATTCGGGCTATTCCGGCCGAAATGCTCGAAAAAGTTGCCCAAAATTGGACTTTCCGAATGGACCACCTAAGACGCAGCCGCGGTCAACATTTAAATGAAATTATCTTCAAAAAGTAAATGTCATGAACCAATCTAACGTTTCAAATAAAGAACCGATGAGATTTTGCAAATTTTATGCGTTTTTTTTTTTTTTAAAAAAGTTATCAAGCTCTTAAAAAATCACCCGATATATGCACAATTTCATTTACCGTGTTAGGTGTTTCCGTAGTATAAACTTTCGCTTTGATCGGGTTTCGGTAATATTTTCCTCCGTTACAGATTTCGCAATTATTTATTATTTCATGTATTTTAGTTTTTAGCTGTGGGTGATACACCTTATGTTTTATTCCTTCGTAAGTTGGGATAATTCCTGAATGCCCTACTTCGAATTTGTGGAAAAGCGATATCTGTTTTTTAGTTCATATTCTTCTACAATATCTTTGGAAAAATGGCTACAGTTTACAAAAGAAATATTTTGATTTTTTTTAAAGATACTTAAAATAATCTCATTATATTCGTTTTCTTCAAGTTCAGAGTATATAGCGACCTTTCCTTTATTAAAATGTCTTTTTACAATATTGACTACGTTAGAGTTATTGATATCTCTTTTGTCAATAAAAACGCGTTGACTATGTTAGAGTTATTGATATCTCTTTTGTCAATAAAAACGTTTATTTTTTGAAAATATTTACTACTTCGTATTCCTTTGATTCAACCAAAATTAGCTGCTGTTTGAAGCGATTTACAACCGTATCGAGAGTTTTAAAATGATTATAAGAACTTTCTTCCTGAGAATGGTTGGTTGGAACTTCCAAAGAAATTGTTTGATTTTGCTGCTCTCCAGCGTTAAAATCTTTAATTTTTAACATTTGTTTAACGGTCATTCCCAAATTTTTGGTATTAATCATATTTATCTCGTTACTATCAATTCGGCTTAGGAAATCGGCTATTTTATTTTCTTTTCCACTTATGTAATCGATTTTTGCATAATACTCCCCCAATTGTACTAACCACCGCTTTAGCCTAGGATTTATACCCCTACCACAAATTTTTCTTAAGATCAAACTCCCTTCCGTATAAATAAGGTCTATAATATCTTACTGCCCACATTGTCGCTAACAACTCTTTTTCTATAGTTGAGTAGTTTTTTTCGTGAGTGTTTAATGTTCTCGAAGCGTATGAAATTGGATGCTCATCTTGAGTGAGAACTGCGCCAATAGCAAAGTTACTAGCATCAGTTATTAGTTTAAATCTTTTGTTAAAAACTGGATATCTTAAAATGGCAGGATTTGTAATCATGTCTTTTAAGTTTTCAAAGGCAGTTATATAACTTGGGTTACATACATTAATTTTTGCACCTTTTTTTAGATATTTAGATATATATATAGGGTAAGCTATTTTCGAATAGTCTTTGATGAATTTCCTATTGAAGCTTGTGATTCCTAGAAAAGATTTTATTTGTTTTTGCGAAGTGGGTAACTTTAATTTTCGTATGGCTTCCACCTTATTAGGGTTTGGCTTTATACCTTCAGGGGTTAATAAATGACCTAGAAAGTCTGTTTCCTTTTTTAGAAAATTACATTTATCTAGTCTTACTTTCAATTTCGCTTGTTGTAGTTTTTTAAATATTTTCTTCATATTTTCAATGTGTTCTGACAAAGAGGTACTAAAGATGAGAATGTCGTCTAAATAGACAACACATATTTTATTTATGAAATCTCAGAGAACTGAATTAATGAGACGTTGGAATGTCGATGGAGCATTTTTGAGGCCAAATGACATCCTCAAGAACTCATAGTGCCCTAACGGAGTAGAAAATGCAGTTTTTTTTCTGTAATTTTCATCCACCACTATTTGGTGAAAACCTTTAGCAAGATCAATTGAAGAAAAATATTGGGCTCTTCCCAATTTATCCATTATACCATCGATGTTGGGTATCGGGAATTTATCAGTAACTGTAATTTCGTTCAACTTTCGGTAATCGGTCACGATGCGCCATTTCTTTTTTCCAGATTTATCTGCTTTGTTGGGAACTACCCACAAAGGAATGGTGTAAGCTGAATTGCTTTCTCTAATAATGTTATGCTCTAACATTTCCTTTATTTGCTTCTGAATTTCCAACTAGTGGACTTGTGGATATCTATATATTTTCGAATATATAGTTCTATCATCTGTCGTAATAATTGTATGTTTAATTTCGTGTGTAAAAGAAAGTTTGTCTCCTTCTTTAAAAAACAGTTCATTATACTCTTGCAATAAATTTTTTGTTAATTGGCTTTCTTCGGAATTCAAATGAGATAAATCTAAGTTTTCCATGTCACTGAATTCGATTGCGCAAATTTCCTGCTTTTTATACGGAATAAAACTTTCAAAATGTATTTTATTTCCTAGTATATTAATAAATCTATTCTCTACATCAATCTTAGCTTTAAGAGGAATGAGAAAATTTTGACCTATTATAGCTTCATACTTTTTGCTATCAAAATCAATTACCTTCCACGATAAGGTACCTGAAGCATTAAATTCATCAGGTATGGGAGTAATTATTCTGTGCGTCACTTGATTGATACCATTTATTGTCCTGTACCAAAGAGGTGTACGAAGCTTTTGTTTAGGAAAATATTTTTCGAAAATGTTTGGTTTAATTAAACTTGTATCTGAACCTGTATCAATGAGGCATGTAATTTCATGACCGCCAATTGTTAAACTTATTAAGGGCAATTTGCAGGTGGAGGCATTTTGGTAAAATTTACACCCTCCTCTACATTACCTACCTTCATCGGCTGATAACTCGACTCGGTCCGACTAGCTCTAGCACTTTGAGTATCAACACTCATGTGTTAATTAGATTTGGTTTGATAATTATTATATCTATTATTATAGTTGGAAACTTGATTACTTTGTTCTCTAATAATTCGGTTCGGATAGCGTCTACTCTGCACTGAGTTCTGGTGGTGGTTATAGCTACTATAGTTATTATTGGCTTGAGTAATTTGATTATTTCTCCCTTTAATATTATTTAATCTACCAGTTTCGAACGTCCTTTAATTATATTGTTTCCTGTGATTGTAGGAAATAGCTCTCTTCTCGTCTAATAACCTATATTTTGAAAAGCTATTATACATTTCGAGTAAGGTAGCACTTTCGCTTAAATGAGTACGATAACTTCCGTCAATTTTGATCCCTATCAAAATCAATCAAGATACCTACCTACATTTATGGGCATATATGTATATTGAGAGTTTTGCCTCATCAAATTCGTATAGTTCATAAAGCCTATAACTGGAGTCCAAAAAGAAATAAAAAAGTTCTCTTAAATTACTAACCTTAATATGCATCGATTGAAGATTTGCGAGTAGCTTTCCTCCGGTTGGTGCCTCTGTTTTGAACGCTGCTTTACCTCCGTCCAGTTGCTGTTGTACGCCAGTTGTTGGATGCATCTTCTTGCTTCGCCGATTAATTTTTCGTTTACAACGATTTGTGTAACGAACTCCTCCATATGGGACTTGTTGTTGCATAAGTAAAAACCTCTTTCGACGGCGTTGATGAGGGCGAGTAAATTGTCACCCTTTGACCCGCTGAATGGCTTCAAATGACGAAAGTGACTTATAACTTTGTCGTCCCTAAGAACGAGCTGCTGCGACTGCTGGTTATGTTGCTGCTGGTTGTGCAGCTGTTGGCTGTGTATCTGCTCTTGTTGTTGTTGCATTTGGTGCTGCAACTGTATCTGTTGCTGCTGCATGTTATTAATAACCTCCTCTTGTCTTCTAATTATTAGGTTTTTATCCCGGGTTTTGTCGAATTGCTTTTGTCGACTGTTCATGAGTTATTTTCTCGATTTTTTAATTAGTTAATTTAATTTTTCTTTTCAATTTTGAATGTTATTTTCTAAAACACACTATACGCAAATAGTTTAACCGAATTTTTTTTTAAATATTTTTATACACCACAATTTGGTTTAACCTAATTTTTATTAATTTTATATACCACAACAAAAGAAATTTTATTACTGTCACTTTTCACTATTTTTATACTCTATAATTCGAGTATATAATCCGGTTTGAAAGTTACCAAAAAAGTTCGTAACACTCGGAAGAAAACGCCAAAATACCGGAAAAATATATATGTCTTTTATAAAAACTTTTTTATTTATGAAAGGTATTCCAACTTCAGTATGGGAAATACACTAAATAAATTTTTAAATTAGGCTGAAAGTTCTCTTTGTCTTAAGACAAAGTTCCGACGGCTGCGCCAGAATGGAAAAGAGTTTTGAATTAAAAGCTTAAGCTTTGACTTCCTTCTTTATTCAGTTGAATCTTAAGACTAACTTGCTTTACATTTCTTATTACTTAGTTTACCTACTACTTATCCTAACTGTAACTGTACTAACATTCTTTATTAGTTCTTCTAATATTAGGATTAACTGTTTCATCATCCCATATTAGCTTGTTTGCTCATATGTATATATTTATGTATATATATATATATATATATATATATATATATATATATATATTTATATAAATATATATTTATGTTTTAGTTAAGTTGGCGTTAGCATACCCGAAATACGCTCACTCTCTTATTCCACAACAAAGCTAATGTGGAACCCAATTCTATGTTAGTACGATATTAAGCATTTACTATCTACATACATACTATTACTACATGTTTAGAGTGTAGGAATGTAACTTGCGCGATTTACTATAAACGTGCGAAATTGCTTGTGGCTATGCGAATTTGAAAAAATGCCGATTACAAAGACGACCGTGCTCGATTATGGTTATTGTACAATTGAATTCTTTATTACACGTATTTCATGGCTTAGCTTAAAAATTAACTTAACGGCTTAATCTAGTAGTAAGTATGTATATAAAAGATATACATACTTACCCCGTATATGTAGTCATAATGCAGCAATCGCATAATCCACAGTAATAAAGTATTTTAGTACATTGGTAATAGATGATGTTTTTTTGTTAACATAAAAATGGTATTTACATGATATAAAAAACATTTTATAATATATTCATACATTATTTAATTAATTTTACAAATTTATTTTTGAAACAATTTTTTTAGATTTATAAAGTCGCTTGACGCAACACCGGCCACCTTGACAGGATCATGATCCTTCAACTTCGATAGGCAGCAGGGCGAGCTTGTGAATAGGGTGCATAATTGTGCCTGCCTTGGTTGCCACGTCTGCCACTCGTAACTTTCCGTCTCGCCCTTCTACGGTTGCGGCGATTCGTCCTAGTACCCACTGCTGCGATGACGTGTTGTCTTCGTGGACGAGATCGCCGGGCTGCAGGTTGCGTTTCGGGTGCAGCCATTTGTTGCGCTCCTGAAGATTCTTTATGTACGTTTTGGACCACTGTCGCCAAAACTGTTGCTTGAGATAGCACACAAGTTGCCATTTCTCGTAGTAGCGAATTTGGTCCCTTGACACTTATGCCGGTGGTAAAGCTCGGAGGGAGCACCCTATGAGTAGGTGTATTGGAGTCAATGCTTCGCCGTCGTTGGGATCTTGGCTCAACGGTGCGAGGGGCAGCGAGTTGAGGATAGCCTCCACTTCGGCCAGCAGTGTTCCCAGTTCTTCGGTGGTGAGCAGCACGTTGTCCATTGGACGCACGGCGATGCGTTTGGCGGACTTCACTGCCGCCTCCCATAATCCGCTGAAATGCGGCGCCCTCGGTGTTATAAAGGCAAATCTGAACCCTCTTCTGTGGCGAATCCCATTAGTTCCGGAGACTGGGAGAGAAACGCCTCTTTGAGTTCTCGTAACGATCGGCGCCGACGAAGTTGGTTACGTTGTCGCTGTGTATCGTCTGTGGCATCCCTCGGCGACCAATGAACCTCTTTAGGGCGAAAATAAAGGAATTAGTTGATAAGTCAGAAACTAATTCTAAGTGTGCTGCTTTTGACGTGAAACAAACGAAAACTGCGATCTAACTTTTTACGGGTGGTTGACCGCGTATTTTTAATGTAGTATAAATTGAACCACAAAAATCTACGCCACATATAAGAAATGGTCATAGCGCTCTAAGTCTTTCAACTGGTTTCCCATTATTTAGGTTTGCAACTTCGGCTTATAATGAAAGCTGTGTGTGCAGTTTCTTACGGTTCTACTGCATGCTTCTCTTGCATTAATTAGCCATATGCGTTCTCGAAGAAGCGCAAACAACGCTTTTGCCCCTGCGTGGTGATTTTGAAAGTGCAGGAACCGTAAATAATTGATAACGAAGTGCGAATTTTTATTTAGTAATAATGGGAATTTGGCATCGTATGCGAGAGGTGCATTTAAAAGGCGACCTTCTACTCGGATTAATTTGAATGAAAGCGACATATACGAGTATTCATGCAAGAAGGGATTGAGTTTTTGCAAGTTTGCGGATAGCGTGGTGCCCTTAGTCAGGTTTTGGATTTCATCCGCAAATTCCGAATGTTGAATCACCTGAACAATTTTCAAAAAACTCACGCGTAATTCGTTTAATGTCAGATCCCTATCCTCCGTAGGCATTTTTGGTTGTCGAATCCACCGTAATAGATAGGCAACCACACGAAGCAATTTATGATGAGAAGAGAATTTTTCGATAAGTTTCAATAATGTATTCTCTTTTACATTTATGGCTAGTGTGAAAGTATTTTTCTTCTTCTCTAATGCTTCATCGTCTGGGGAGGGCTGGAAGTGAGTGTTAATTGGCCATAAAGCGGGGTCTTCAGGAGGATCTGTGGACCGCCAAGCCGTATTGTATTATTCAATTCATCCACGTTGCAACCCCGAGACACTTGATCCGTAGGATATTTTTTTGTTGGCACATGTCTCCAATTTATATTGTCAATCAATTCTTGGATTTCAGACACTCTATTTGCAACAAAGGTTTGTAATGAAGATGGATGCGGTTTAACCCAATGCAATACGATTTCAGAGTCTGCCCAAAATGTAATTTTTTCAAATCGTGACCGCACTAGCAGATTGGCCTCGTATGTATATGCAGCATCTGTACGCTCTTATTGAGGCGTCGGAGAAGCCATGTATTTAGCAGATAGCATTCGACTCTAGATTTACGTATCGAGGAATGCTAATTGATGACAGCTGCAGTAGGTTGGGTTTGAAATTCTGCCAGCTAGTATCAAGGCGCAATGAAATCGACTCATCCCAATCTAGTTTTTGAATCCAAAGCTCTTGCAATAAGATTTTTGCTTTGGTAACTAGTGGGGCTAATAATCCAAGAGGATCGAAAATGCGAGCGGACAATATGTTCCGTTTACTGGCTCGCAGATCATTAAAGTTGGCATCCAAAATAAATCGAAACAAATCCTCTTTCAGCAACCAGTGGATTCCTAGTGTTTTAGTTGAATTTTTGTCATTGAAAGTTAATGACTTTTCAGTGCAATCACTGTCGAAAAATTTAGGGTTGTTCGAAAACCATTTCGTTAAGGTGAATCCTGCCGAGTTTAGTATTTTAATTACTTCACTTCTTATAAGATCTAGAGACTCAAAATTTTCAGATCCTGTCAATAAGTCATCGACATAAAAGTCTCTTTTAATGGCCAATGAACCGAGTGGGTATTTAGTTGTATTAGCATCGCTGAGCATTTGTAAACACCGTGTTGCGAGAAATGGTGCAGGCGCAGTGCCATAAGTAACGCTGTTAAGTCGAAAAATTTGAATATGCTCTGAGGGATGCTCTCTCCACACAATAAGCTGACAATTTCCGTCTTCTTCGTGCACCATTATTTGGCGGTACATTTTAGTAATGTCTGCCGTTAAAGCGTACTTGTGCAAACGAAAACGAAGAAGAGTTGAGTACAATTCTTCTTGGATGGTTGGGCCTACCATCAAAAGTTCATTCAATGAAATTTGAGATGAAGTACGACTCGAAGCGTCAAAAACAACACGTAATTTGGTTGTTGTGCTTTCGGGTCTTAAAACGTATTGATGCGGAATGAAATAGTGTGGCTCACTCGGGATCTTATTGTTCGTTGGGCTCATGTGACCCAATGCTCTGTATTCATTCATAAAGTCCAGATACATTTTACAAAGTTCTGGATCTGTCAACGTTCTTCTCTCCAGGGCCTGAAACCGCCGAACTGCGGTTTCATAAGAGTAACTTACGGTCAGCTTTAAATGGCATTCTGACATGAAGCCGTCCTGAAGGCAATACTTGAGTTGTTTTCACGAAAAAATTTTCATACTCTTTTTGCTCTTGTGTGAACTTGATGCAATTTGTTTCAGAAGGTAATTCTTCTAAAGCCCAAAATTTTTGGACTACCGCCACTTTTAATTTGGCCAACCGCTAACAGATCGAAAAAGGTTTCTGCACCCAATAGATATCAATTTTTTCTGATTTATGGAATTCTAGATCCGCCAACTTAATATTGTGCGTAATTCCGCCGAAAATTCGTAATTATTCACCCGCGACTTAACAAACGCGCTTAATTGTGTCCCCACTTTCGTATTGGAATTTCCAATTCCCATTATGTTTAACGTTTTGTGTTGGCGACGAATCTACAACTTTGTGCCAAGTCCTCCGTCATAAAGTTGACTTGGGAGCCTGAGTCCAGTAACGCTCTCGCAGGCAGGTATACACCATAACTGGTCCTCACTTGAATAACAGCTGTTGCCAACATTACCCGATCCGGCATACTCGCTGTATGTATGGCATGTATGGTTGATGGTTGCGGATGAGATGCAGCGGAGAAGGAAACCGGGTACTGGTGTAACAATGTGTAATGCGATCGATTGCATACACGACATCGATCCGCTCTACACTTGGACAGAGTATGCCCCTTACGCAAGCAATTTATGCATAAGGGCACCGATTTCACAAACTCGAACCTCTGTTGTACAGAAAGCGCCTTGAAAGTGGGGCAGGCAGTTAAAGGGTGTTCCTTTGACTTGTATTTTTGACAAGTTGGCTGCTTTGCATCTGCAGCGACTAAAGCTGATTTTGTCCTGTCCATGTGTGGCTGCTTCAAGTGGCTCATGCTGATTGTGGCTCCGAGTTTTCCATAATGGTAAGTGGTCGTAGTCAAGTTGCTCTTCCCACTTGGATCGGGTGGCAGAGTCAACCTTTGTCATAACTATACGAGTGTGTATTATAATGGCGTTTGTTATTTGCTTCTCATCGCCCAGAGATAGCAAAGAGTCATAAAGAGCAGACACTTCATCACTCATTGATCGCAATGAAGGCGCGGATGGCTTTGGGATGGTTGGTAGCTCAAAAAGTTTAGATATTGTATTGAAAAATATCAAGCATTTATTATCTTAAACTTTTTTGAGACTTCCAACGCTTTCGGATAATTTCCATCCGACATCTGAAACGTTTTAACTGTTCTCAGAGCCTCTCCAGATAGACAATTTACCAAATGTATAAATTTTTCTATATCTAGCTTATTTGAATCATTACGGGGCATCTCGACAGGATAAAATCTATGTCTTACTAACTGTATTGCCGTGCCTATTGCGTGTGGAGACTCCAAATTGCTTATAGCTTACAATATATGGCAAACTAATTAGTATGCCATATATCGTAAGCCATAAGCTGTCAGCAGTTTGAAAACGCAGTTTTCATTTCTATGAAAATTTCGATGAGGCAACATATCCCATTTCATTTCGGTAATATGAAAATTAGAAGCGTATTAAGAAATTATGTGTTTTGAAATGAAAAAAAGTTGAAATTATATTCTGTCGAAATTGATTTATTTACGATTTTTCTACATTTTTTTATGTAGCGCAACTTAATAAACATAATTTTTTGATTTCTGTTCTGGTGCGTAAATATATAGCGAAGATGGGATTCCAACTCGTCAACACACCACATATATCTGGCCGTGTGAAAAACATAGCATTTCCCGATTTCCTTGTGTCCTGTTGATTGTCAACGCAAGGGCAATTTTCCCTGGAAATTGAATACGTTTGAACTGAAATGGCTGTCCCTTGTATTCGATAACTACGTCATAATCATTCGGGTTCCATTACACAGTTTCGGCGCATGAAGATTGTGAAACATAATAATGACAGATCCAACTTTAAGATGCAAATGATGCTGGGGCAGGCTTGGTATGGTATTTGGAAATTCCACTGGATAATTTACGGTTTCGTCTTCCTTGTCAAGACGATCGATCGATTTATATGAGCGCAAACCTCCCGGAACTTGACTTTGAATCTTCCAGTTTAAATCACTAACATCGGTAATTTTGGCAGCTAAAATTGCTCGTGCACTCAAGCTATCGCAGTTACGATAATTTGGCCAATGTTCGGATAAACATTCGTGATGAGTTCATCTTCCGTTGAAGTGAATTGACAAAAGGGAGGTGAAATTGATATCAAACCACTGGAAGTATCAACCGAAATTTGCCCATTTCCAATTCTTAGCGAATACAATGTAAAATGTCATCGGCAATGTCATTTTTTCGTATCCCATAATTAACGCGAATTTAAAGGCTGATATGTCGAAATGATCTTCGCGAAAAGTATGCGAACTTCAGTGGCATGCGAAGTACTATCGCATTGTCCTTCGTCTGTTTCCAGTGATTATCATGTTCCAGCAAATGCTACTGCTGGCATGCTTCTCAAAATGTTGCACACACTGTACCATTCACAATACGCGATGACTTAAATGAAGTTGAACCGCGAGACGCAAAACAGTCGGAAAACTTTCATGAATTGCAAAAGTAAATATCCTACAAAGCGCTTTATTGCAGTTCACATATCGACCCATTTGATACTGCTGATCTCATATCGTTCAAGGCCAATAACCGCTATGTTGCTTTCTTTGGTGACGTACTTGCAAACGTATTTGATCGATTACACCAATCTGCAATATTCAACATTGACATGAGTTTTGAATGTGAATTAAACAAAAGGGGCGAATATGGTACGACCCATGTGTTGTCAACTTCGATGTGTTGTTAACGTCGATATTCACGCCTCTAAATGCTAAATGTTCTGCCATTGTCGTCTGGTGAGTGACGCCGATACAGTTAATATCCATCATTTCCCATTCCCGTTTCCGAAAGAAAAGCACATGAGTAGTGTTTCGTGCATTTATTGTCAAACATACAAACCAAAGTGGGATTGTAAGGTTCGCAAGGTCCATGAATCATATTGGTTTTCACCACTTCGTATAATTCTGGATCTATCTCTGAATCAGGAATTTCCGCTGAAATGATTTCATCAATTTGATCTGGTGTAATCACCATCCGCATCCAAAGAAGAATGTGTGCGTGCGGCAAACCTCTTTTTTGCTACTCAACAGAACACATTCAGCATCTAACAGCATCATATATACCATAGGTTGCTTCAAGATAAAGACCATCAAACATCGCAGCTATTGTTTAAAAAGTCGTGCTGTGATATCGTTACGATCGCTAGCTGATTGACCGCGATCCATAATTCTGCACGTATGTCATCGCATTTTGGGAGTACTTCTTGCCTTTCTTTGGGCTGCCATACGTTGATGGCAAAAAGAACGCCGACCAATATTAGCGCCACCTCTTCGTGGCTTCGTAACAAATTTCAATCTGTAATTGATCACATCGTCTCAAACATACATAAAGTTTTCACTGAATAATTTTCAATAATTTTTCCTTTGGATAGCCGGAATAAAAAAGTAAGCGACCGCAATTGAACGATTCAAATAATTTACAAATCAAAATATTGAAAAACAAAACAAACAAAAATTGAAAAAAATGTGTATGGAAAATGTTACTTTTTGGAATTGTCCAATTTTCCGACTTCTCCTCATGAAAAGTATAAGGTATTTTGTTTCTAAACCTTTCCGGATCCACAACAAACAACCTTTAAAAATTTCATTAAGGTTGGTTCAACCGTTCTCTTAGTGTTACTAACAAACAAACATTCATATTTATTGTAACGTTTGTATGGGGAAAAGAAAAGGGCTGTTTTTAGGGGTTTTCCGGAAACTATTCGAATTTTTCTGTCCGTAAAAACCATCCTTGAACTTCAACAAACATTTAAGAAAAAGAATTGGCCAAATTGGTCCAGGCGTTATTGAGTTATGCGCGTACATACATTTTTGGTATTCATTTTTATTTATATACATAAGTAGATAAAGTACATTTTCAAAATAACATTTTTTCAAAAAATTAATATTTAGTTTAATATTGTTAATTTACAGAAAAATTATTCAAATAGGGTTGGGAATAAGCGAAATCTTAAATTTAATAAACTTATACTAGCAAAAATCAAAATATCATTGCTCATTTTAAAATTATTATTTTAATTGGTATATCAAATTTATGCCGCAATTATTATATAGTAGTCCAAAAATATGAATTCTTATTTTTCCCAGATATATATTTGTAAAAAAAGGATCTTTTTCCTTTGTTATTATTTTATTTTTCCCAGAAATACATTTGTAAACAAAAGGATAAATTTTGTTTTCCACATAAAAGATATAAGGAGTTGAAGAGCTCAAAACGTGCGCTACATCAGCTACCTACCCGACGGCATTTCGCAATGTGATCAAATAAATTTTTCAAGAGCTCAAAGCATGCGCTACATCAGCTCGAACCTATCTACCCCACGCCTTTGCGTAAATGATTATGTTATGATAACGAATGCCCACATACAGATTTGGCAATGGCAATAGCAATAGATTTGACAGTTAGAGTCGAGATGCCCCGTTATGAACCAAGCTCTCAAACAAACTCATAAAGTTTTTAAATTCTGAATATTCTCCCTTGAATTTCGGCAAATTCATTTGAGGGAGCCTTAAGCTGTGAGAAGCTACGAAAGATGTTTCGGCAATTAGAACGTCAATTTGGCTAAAATATTTTTAATTATTGATTTCGTTTCAACAATTATGTCCTCTAACTCCCCTCGGGCCATGTCGCCTTCATCAATCTCTTCAATTTTAGATTGGCATTTCATTAGGTTTTCACTATGTGAATTCAATATGTCGAGCCGACATTCCAATTCAATTGGATCTAACGACATGGGTTTTTCTAAAAGGCCCGTCTTTATTCGCAAAATACTATTTTTCGCCATCGTCCTTTGACGTTTTAATTACTTTAAGTCGATCAACTCCTTACTTAGAGAGAGGTTGGCGATAGTTGGCTTTGGCTTGCTCATTTTGCTTGTTTAAATTAAATTTCTGAAAAACAGAGACTACAAAGGTTGGCAACAGTTATATTAAGAATCGATAACGAAAACGAAAAAATATATACATATATATCGATTCCAAAATATACGAAAGCCAAACCAATAGCAATAAAGGTTGGCAACAAATATATTTGGAATCGGTTACGAAAACGAGAAAAAATAATATCGATTCCCACGTATACGAAAGCCAAACCGATGAGTTATGCAAAATGAGCAATAGCACAGTTGAAAATTTAAAGCAAAAAAATATTGTCCAATAATTAAATTTGCGAAAACATGAGATAATATGCGAAAAAACTGACCGAATTAAAATTTTAAAATTATGCGATTTACAAAAAGGTCGCACCTTAATGTAGGCGAATCCGCAATCCCAAAATCCCTTCACATTCACTTCAATATATCGTCGGCTTAACGTGCAAAGGTGCTAAGTGCCATTTTTGAATTATTAAATAAAACAAAAAAAAAAATGAATAAAAATTGAAGTTCAAAATTTTTTTTTATTTTTCTAACGCAGTTTTGTCAACTGTGATATTTCATTTAAGTACAAAAAAAAAATGTAATAAAAAATTTAATGAGCGCCTTTATATAGGCCTTTTTTGGACTTAGCACATTTTCTGGAGTTATTTGCACTTGGATGTATTGGACTTAGCACATTTTCGAAAAAGAAATATTGCAGTTTTTTTGCAAATGGCGTATTTTATTATCACAAAAAAATATTATACAGTCTTACTTCGTTGCTGTCGTTTAAAGGAATACATAAGTACTTAAATGGAAAAACTTTGTTTAAGCCTTAAACTTTAATTCATTGCTGTTTGGAAATTATAAATTAAGCAAAGCAAAAAAATATATAAAAAAATAAGAAGATATCACTCATGTGGCAGGTCGTCGTAATATTGATGGTAGTCTCTTAGTAAAGAAGTTTTTAAATATTGCAAATCTGCGTATTTTCTTGCTGTTAATTTTCTTCTTTCTTGGTGACGCTGTGGCAAATTAGACCAATCCGTTGGCACAACACTTCTGTCCGTTCTTTGTTGTAAATAGCTCCATGGCTCGGGAAAACGCAATTTATAAAATATTTCCCTTTCCGGTGTGTATTTAATCGCACGAATATCGGTGACTTTTGATTCACCCTTTCCGCGACCAGGACGAATTGTTTTTAAAAATTGTATGCCCTTGAACATTTGAAAAAAGTATGATCCAAATACTCTAACATATAAGGTGTAGGTTTCTTTCGAGCATTCTGACATACATATTTGAATATACTCTGCTGGTACATTAACAATTCGGTGTTTAATAACACGCTCGATAACTGAATGTACGCTGTCAGCTTCCATTTGGGTGTGCCCCGTTTCTAGTATTTTTTGCTCAATTATTACGCCATGTTTAATAGATGTATTGAGCAAAGCGTTACTCATAGAAACATTCCTATTCTGGTACGTACATACATCACTGTAAAGAATAATTTTCGTAGCAGCTGCATGCTCTGTAAGATTTGGAATTATTTTATTCTCGATGAAGTACACCCAAATGCCAGCAAATTCTTCGGCAGATAATCCACCTTCTACTTCGTTCCATATGAAGCAATAAGCATCATGATTTATCAAATTGTAAAACACCAAATTGTGGACTTGCAACTTCGTGCGGTAATAAAGGCTGCTTATTTGGGATTTTGTCCTTTAGTTTCTCTTCCCTAGCTTCATGTTTTTTGCCTGGTGAAGATTGTAGACGTCATCCAAAATATCTCCCACAGTATGTCGGGCACAGATTTCACACTGATCTTTTTTAGGGAAGAATAGACCAAGCTTTTGATCCGCAAAGGCGTTATAAAATGCTGAAATAGAGAGTGGGGGTTTTCCATGTGCATTACACCAATCCTCTACGTAAAATTCGAAGAGTTGTTTCTTTGACGACCATTCTAGCAAAAGATATTTTTTTTGAGTTGTTGCACGGCAGTAATGTGATTCCATGGTTGGCAGAGAATTGAAAAACGAATTTAGAGATTCACGTGCAATGCTACAATTTTGTTGTGGTGCGTTCTGTTTCTTGAAATCGTAGGCTGCTTAACCCAATTTAGCACCGTACGTCTGCCAATGCTAAGAGTGTTCAAGAAGAATTTTCTGCAAACTTTAACACTTTTTTGCTCGACTCTTACATGGTATCCTTCTGCTCTTGTGTTTATCTTTGCGATTTCGCATTCTTGCAGGAGTTGTTACTTGAATCAATGTATGTATTTACATAAGTCTGTTTCTCTTTCCAGTCCATTTGCCAGAATTGTTTAAACAATGCTTGTCTTTGGTCTTCGGTAATTTTTGCACAGTGGAGAGCAGCAGAACTAGTGGCTTTTTTACAGCTACATCGCTCTCCAATGACTTTTGCATTTCTAACTCTTCGATGATTCCACAGGCCATTCTCTTTCTTTTTCCACAGATAAAGTTTCCCATTTTCTCTCTGTTTTTTATTTTTTGCTGCGAACCAAGCTGGATTAACCATTTTTCCTCTTCTTTTGCGCGATTGTGACTTAGAAGGAAGGTCAAATGATTCATCCGAATCGCTATTAAAGCCATAAGGCACCAGTCCTAAAACTCCATCATCTGCGTCATTGCCATAATCGCTGCAATGCTCGTTACTGCTTTTATCACTATCCATTGAATTTAAATTCATCCTAAAAGAAAAAAATAAATAGTTTTTATTGAAATTATTTGAATACCTACTTTAGCACTTTATAATTATAATTATTTCACTTACGTAAATCTTAAGCTTGTTCATCGCGCTTATATAAATTTTTTCTAACCAAATTTTCTAGTCGTTCGGGAGCACGATTGCCGCTTCGTCAACCCCAAGTATCACAAAAAAACATTTAAGCGAAGTGTCGAATAACACAGCAGCTTTGCCGTGTTACCCAGCAAAAAAGACAAAACACACTTTAGGTAGCAACCACATTGTCATGTGGACTTAGCCCGCGCGATTTGACAGTTGCGGACTTAGCACTTTTGCACACCCCTGCCCAAAATAGCTTTAAAATAAAGTAAACCAATTTTTTTTTTTTGTAGCTGATGTGTTTTATATTTTTCTATCGAATCTCTTCAAAATATCAATTTTGACCATAAGTGGACTTAGCACCTTTGCCCGTTAAGCCGACGATATGTATATAACTAATATGTATATGTATAATATATAATATATGTAGAAAAATAGACGTGTAATGTGAAAAGGGAGAGCCTAAAACTGAAAGTGTGTGTTTGCAGTTTTATTATTATTGTTTTTTGTTTGCACCAGTTTCAATAATTCGCACTCGTTACCTGGTGCGTCGTCTGTTTGCCGGCGCTTACGTCCCAGCACCAGCGGAATTATAGGAGCAGCGGCTTGGCACCAGTACTGGAGTGATGGCAGCAACGGGGCGATGACAGCAGCGGCTGAATATCAACAGCGATGGCGGCAGTGGAGTGATGACAACAGCAGATTGATGGCAGCAGCGGAGCGACGTAATGGCAGCAGCGACGTGTGGCGGCAGCGGAGTTAAAACAGCAGCGGCGATACTAACAGCGACGGGATGGAAGCAGCGATGTGATGATAGCAACGGATAGCGGTGAAAACGGTTTGTCTTTTTTACCGGCACTTTGGTTTTTACCGGTTTTTAGGCTTTACCGATTTTACACTCTTGCGGCATTTTAAGCAAACGGTTTTTTTTTGAAACTGTAACATCACAATAAATCACAACAAATCTTTGTTTGGTGAATTTCTCACTTTACACTATACGTATACTCATACACTCCACAATACTTCCCTCTTCTTCTTTTTTGATTTTTTACCCTCAGGTAAGTATGCGGGTAAGTATTTCAGCACTGCACTTTACACTGTATGTATGTACAGTAAAACCTGTAAAGTTGGACACCCTTATAACTTGGACACTCGCTCAAATTGGACAAAAAGTTCTGTACCAAAATAATATAGTACAAACTATCCATATATTCACTGCTGAATTTGGACACTGTCTATTTTGGAAGTTGGACAAAATTTGTCTAAATTTTTAAGCAGCAAGCATTAAAATCCCTTTATATCTTGTACAATACATTTAATATGTATGCATATTTGTATGCTATTTACTTACAAAAGTACTAAATATACATATGTATATTACACACAAATTTGTATTTCGGCATCAATGAAATTTTTCATACGTTGTAATGCCGTTATTTTTGCAAAATTATGTATGCATCAAATTTCATGGATTAGCTATGACACAATTATGCATATTTGATCGGTTGTTGCAATCATGTGGAGTTATCTCTGAAAATTAAAAGTGAGATATTGAATGAACCGGCTAATAAAAGCCTATTTACTCGTATAAGGAAATTGGCAGAAAAATATGGAGTTTCCAAATCAACAATCGCTAATATTAAAAATAAAACGGAACATATTACAAAAGAATTAGAAAGCAACCCCGATCCGAACGCAAAAGAAAAACACGTATAACTGATTTTGAAAAAATAAATTAGGGAATGAAATCGTTTTTTGAAAAATGCAGGTCTAAGAATATTCCAATCAGTGGCCCAATAATTCAAGAAAAGGCTAAGCTATTGGCTTCTGAGTTACAAATACAGAACTTTAGAGCAAGCAATGGGTGGTTAGAATCTTTCCGCTTGAGACATAACATTCAATTTAAAGCTTTAAGTGGTGAAGGGGCGAATGTAGATCTTAAAGCTGCCTCAGATTGGAAAGAAAAACTACCAACACTTTTAAAAAATTATTTACCTGAGAATCAGTTTAATGTGGATGAAACTGGATTGTTTTATCGTCAATTACCTACTCGAAGTCTCGTTGCAAAAGGCGCAGTTTGTGAAGGAGGTAAACTGGCAAAAGAAAGGCTGAGCGTATTGTTTTGCTGCAGCAGTTCAGGAGAAAAGTTAATGCCGTTGGTTATAGGTAACGCTGCGAAGCCGCGAGCTTTTCACCGAAATAAAATCGACACTCAAAATTTTATTGTGCAATGGGTTCAAAATAAAAAGGATTGGATGACAGGCATTTGTCCAGCATTGGCTCAGTTCTATCAATGACCAAATGAAGAAGCAAAATAGAAAAATTATTTTGTTAATTGACAACGCTACAAGCCACAGTTTAATAAATGAATATTCAAATGTGTTTGTAAAATTTCTGCCACCAAACCTAACGGCAGAAGAATTTCTGTTTTGGATGCTATTCGATGGTTGGTTTCCTCGTGGAACGAATTAGACCCTCTTGTGGTAAGAAAATGCTTTCAACATGCTGGATTTCCTTGCCACGATTTACTGGAATGTCCACCGCAAGAAAATCTGAATTATGGAAGTTTGATAAATCACAACTATCCTGAACAATATTAAAATGAATTAGTATCGGCCATAGTTGTGGAAAATATGGAAAAATCGATAGATACATATATGTACATGAACAGGTGGGTGATTCCCATGAAACTATTTTTAAAAACGTGGTAGAGGATTTAAAACACATCTCCCAAGGAACTGCTTCAAGAGAAAGTGAAGATGAGTGCACTGAAAACTATAATCTTCCCACTGCAAAATAAGTTTTATCAAACATGAACGAAGTCATTCTTTATGTATCAGCACATCAATCAACTTTGCTGCCGGAGTTTTTAAAGTTAAAACGAAATTGGAACAAAATATAAGCTTATCAAAATTAAAACAAACTGAAATAGATGCATATTTTTCTAAAACATAAGTTGTACATACATATATCCGTATTCTAAAATGTGTTAATTTTTGTTTTTCTATTACACACTTATATATTGAATTCAATGTACGTTTTTTTAACTAGTTTTTAAAATAAAGTCAATAAAATAAGAAAAGAATCATTTCTTTATAACATGGACACTCGCATAAGTTGGACAAAAAGTGATGAACCGCAGGCGTCCAACTTAGACAGGTTTTACTGTATTAGACTTCTGCATGAATGTACCCATATCTAGCTTTACAGAACTGTACAGTAGTATAGTGTTCTTAAAAATACTGCACTCATTCTTTGCTGTACAGTATACCTCTTAGGGCAGAAATAGGTAGCACCTCAGTTTTCTTGACCTCACTTAGAGTGAGAAAAGTATATGGTTGTACTCCTTGTGAGTGAGTACTACATTTGTCATTTTTTTAATACGCTGTACATTAAGCGAAACTATAAGGACAGCTTGCCTGTGCTATTATACAACTGTGCAGATGAGTTCAGTATTATTCAACACGTACACAAACATGGATGGTAAAGAAAACGACGGTCGTGCAATGAACGCACAAGAAACTGTAAGTTTTTGTTGCGCAAAAATTATATATTGCCATTATATTATATACAAATCTATTTTGTAACTAGAAATATCTGTTGTTTTATATGTTTGTGAATGTCTTTTGTATATTTGTGGTAATATAGTGGCCGGTCAACAAAATAATGTTTCTGCATTCCAATATCAATGAATTAAATATATAATCTTTTGGAGCATAAAATAATTAATATAATTACTTTGAATTAAAATATTATTAGGTGCTAAGCTCTTTGTTTTATAATAAACACATTTTCACAGAAAAAATAAAAACAATGTTTTTTTATCTTATTCTTGCATATGACATACCAGTCATGAAGCTTCTCTCACTGTACAGTAAGTAAACTGCACACCAAAACACTGTACAGTGCGTTGACTGCACACCAATTTTGCTGTACTCATTAACAGCTGTACAACTATGGAGTGAGTGGAAACACTGCTTGTCAATACAGTCAATATTTCACTATTCTCTCACACTCAATTATACTGTGCAGAAAAAGAAGTGTGCCCACTTCTAGATTAAGTAATTCATTTGCCGTTATGGGTGCATCCATGCAGAAGACTAGTATGTATACTATATATGTATATAATTTTTTACAGATTTCCGCTGGTCTTCACGTATGATTATATGTATTTATTGTTTTTTACAGGTTTCACTGCACGCAATTCGTATATCTATCTGCACTTGTACATATACTATATGTTTAATTGGATTTTTAATCCTTTTTATAATTTTTTTTGTGTTATTTTTTGTTTTGTAATTCGTTTTTTTTCACCTTCACTGAACCGTGAACACCGAGACTCCGAAAACCGAACACCGAAAAGGCACTGGCAATTGGTTGCGAAAAGAATTTTTGCACTGTTATTGTTTCACTGAGTATGAATTTTAAGTTAATTTTTTTTTTTAAACACGGATTTGTCCCTGTTGGGGCGCGATGAAATTTCTCAAGCTTTTTTGAGAATAAAAGTCTGTTGGGATGCGTGTTTATTTGATCTTTTTAAATAGTTCACTTCACAATCAACCAATTGCCTGTACCTCAAATATTTCACTTTTCCCTTAACAAGAAAAAAGGAAACGCGTGCGAATTCGAATGCGGTCTAATTCCCATCACTTCTTTATTTCAGTTCATATAGTCGCTTAGCCTAAATCTTAAAACTAACAGGATAAAATAGTTGGAATGGAAGTACACAGGTATGTACAAAAAAAGGTGAGTAATTCATTTAGTTAACTTATAGTAATAGATTAAGGTACTTATGTTTCATATTATTAGGGTAAGTAAATGAAATGAAAACTTTATAATTCAAATATAATATTTCAAAAATATATTTAAATTTCTTCTTCTTCTTAATTGGCGTAGACACCGCTTACGCGATTATAGCCGAGTTAACAACCGCGCGCCAGTCGTTTCTTCTTTTCGCCAGGTCCTCCTTCTTCCTCTTCCTCTGCTTCCCCCGGCGGGTAGTGCGTCGAATACTTTCAGAGGTGGAGTGTTTTCGTCCATCCGGACAACATGACCTAGCCAGCGTAGCCGCTGTCTTTTAACTCGCTGAACTATGTCGATGTCATCGTATATCTCGTACAGCTCATCGTTCCATCGAATGCGATATTCGCCGTGGCCAACGCGCAAAGGACCATAAATCTTTCGCAGAACTTTTCTCTCGAAAACTCGCAACGTCAACTCATCCGTTGTTGACATCGTCCAAGCCCCTGCACGATATAGCAGGACGGGAATTATGAGTGACTTATAGAGTTTGGGTTTTGTTTGTCGAGAGAGGACTTTGCTTCTCAATTGCCTACTCAGTCCAAAGTAGCACCTGTTGGCAAGAGTTATTCTGCGTTGGATTTCTAGGCTGACATTGTTGGTGATGTTTACGCTGGTTCCAAGATAGACGAAATTTTCTACAACTTCAAAGTTATGACTGTCAACAGTGACGTGAGAGCCAAGTCGCGAGTGCGACGACTGTTCACTGCCAGACCAATTTCTTTTGCTTCCTTGTCCAGCCTGGAGAAAGCAGAACTAACGGCGCGGGTGTTGAGGCCGATGATATCAATATCATCGGCATACGCCGGGAGTTGTACACTCTTATAAAAGATGGTACCTTCTGTATTTAGTTCTGCAGCTCGAATTATTTTCTCCAGAAGCAGGTTGAAAAAGTCGCACGATAGGGAATCGTCTTGTCTAAAACCTCGTTTGGTATCGAACGGCTCGGAGAAGTCTTTCTCGATACTGACGAAGCTTTTGGTGTTGCTCAACGTCTGTTTACACAGCCGTATTAGGTTTGCGGGGATACCAAATTCAGACATCGCGGTATAAACGCAGCTCCTTTTCGTGCTGTCGAAAGCTGCTTTGAAATCGACGAAGAGAATCGACCGATTCTACTTTTACGGGTCTTTCCCAAGACTTGGCGCATGGTGAATATCTGGTCGGTTGTTGATTCCAGGTCTAAAGCCACACTGATAAGGTCCAATCAGTTTGTTGACGATAGGTTTTAATCTTTCACAAAATACGCCCGATATATGCGATTATTATATGCGATGTTGAGGAGGCTTATACCACGGTAGTTGGCGCAGATTGTGGGATTTCCTTTTTTATGGATTGGGCATAGCACACTTAAATTCCAATCGTTGGGTATGCTTTCGTCCTACCATATTTTACAAATAATCTGATGCATGTTCCTTATCAGTTCTTCGCCGCCGTGTTTGAATAGCTCGGCCGGCAATCCGTCGGACCCTGCCGCTTTGTTGTTCTTCAGGCGGGCAATTGCTATTCGAACTTCTTCATGGTCGGTTCGTCATCGATTGGGGAATCGGGTTCGCCTTCTCCTGGTGTTGTGCGTTCACTGCCGTCCCAGAGTTCCGGTATACCGAGTTGTTGACGAGTGCTGTTGTGATTGCAGCTTTCCGACTTCGAAACTTCCTTGTGTTTGTTGGTGTGCGTTTTTTGCTGCACAGAGCCGGTAGCGAATTTTGGCTGCAACAAGGTAGGGGTCCGAGTCAATGTTAGGACCTCGGAGCGTACGCACATCTAAAACAGTAGAGACGTCTTTTCCGTCTATCACAACATGACCGATCTGGTTGGTGGTTTTTCGATCCGGAGACAGCCAGGTAGCTTGATGAATCTTCTTATGCTGGAATCTAGTACAATAGATAACCATATTTCGGGCCCCGGCGAAGTCGATCAGCCTCAACCCGTTTGGGTATGTTTCGTCGTGGAGGCTGAATTGATCCACCCACCCATGTAGTGCCAAAGATACCTTCTTTGCCCACCCTGGCGTTAAAGTCGCCAAGCACGATTTTGACATCGTGGTGGGGGCAGCTCTCGTAAGTGCGCTCCAAGCACTCATAAAAGGCATCTTTGGTCACATCGTCCTTCTCTTCCGTCGGGGCGTGGGCGCAAATCAGCGATATGTTGAAGACCCTCGCTTTGGTGCGGATTGTGGCTAGACGTTCATTCACCGGAGTGAATGATAGTACTCGGCGACGGAGTCTCCTTTATATGGCCACGGTAGTAAATGCCACAAGGACCTACTCGTCTCTGTCCTTGTCCCGTTCATCACATTTGCAGTGATGTCAGCCTTTATTTTTACGAGGACATCAACCAGCTGGGCACTTTTCCAATTAAGGGACCGGACATGCCAGGTGCATGCCTTCAATTCGTAGTCCTTATTTCGTTTGCCATGGTCGTCATCAAAGGGGGGTCTCTCATCCGAGGCTGTTGTTGCTTTTTCATTGGAGTGTTTTTTTTTACGTGGCGGGTCCCAAACCCAGCGCACAACCCTATGCAGGGGATGTTTCGCCTTCTCACTTTAGCTCGCCTTCAAACGGATGTTCTTAGGCTACCCAGAGGATACTTGGTCAAAGACCGGAAGTCGTGAGCTGCTTGAGTCATATGTAAAAGAATCGTTTCTTTAACTTAATTAAAATGTTTTTCGTTTTAGCTGTGGACATAAGTCACTTGACGCAACAACGGACTTAAATTACAACTAAATATTATTAAATGAAAATATATAAATCAACAGTGTTTTTTGATCGTTTTCTCTTTAGGTCATTATCGTTAGTCTCGCGTTGTACTGGTCAACAATATTCTGCCGCCGTATTTATTCTGATATCTACATACACATGTATATAAAACTTTAATAGATTTAATAATAAAGGATTTTTAATAGTCTGCTATTTTATTTTCTGTTTAGACAATTACTGTTCCAATTTATAAACACAACAGTTTCATATTTTGTTTTTTTTTTTTTTAATTTGCCAATGATAGTTGTTATAATTGGTTTACATTTTTTATATGAAGTGATAGACTCCGTCAAATTTACCAAAAACAATATTGGACTAAGTAAAACTGGAAATTTGATATACCTAGTTATGTCATGTTAAAAGTCAAGAAATACACAGGAAAAATACATAAACTGGATAATCTATATATATGTGTATATACATATATATTCAAACATATACTATATATAATATAACAACTTACCAAATGTCATATCTAGCAATTTATACGATACTTAGCATAATTTCAGGTTATTTTAAACACTTTTTATTTGCATGAGTACCGATTATATGGTTTAATTTTGTAATAAAAAAAATTAGATGCGAATATGTGTAGAAACTGTGGCTAAGTAAACACAAACGTAAATGAGCCTAGGGTGAACTCTGAAATCTTTTAGTTTTGTGAATTTCTTTTATTTTCTCGTTAAATAGGATTTTTTGTGATCTATAACCATAATGTTTATATGTAGATTCTGGCGCGTCACTAAAGATGTGTGTGGCCTGGCGTTGTCCTGATGGAAGACAATTCGGCCTCTGTTGATCAAAGATGGCCTCTTCTGCATGAGTGCTGCCTTCAAGCGGTCCAGTTGTTGGCAGTACAGGTCCGAATTGAGCGTTTGGCCATAGGGGAGCAGCTTATAGTGGATTATTCCCTGCCAATCCCACCAAACACACAGACGAACCTTCCTGGCCGTCAATCCAGGCTTGGCCACCGTCTGGGCCGCTTCACCGCTTTTCAACCACGACCCTTTGCACCTTACGTTATCGTAAGTGACCCACTTTTCATCGCCAGTCACTTTACGCTTCAAAAACGGGTCGATTTTGTTGCGATTCAGAAGCCATTCGCATGCGTCGATACGGTCAAAGATGTTTTTTTGCGTCAATTCGTGTGGCACCCATACATCGAGCTTCTTAGGGACTCCAAGCTTCTTCAAATGGTTTATAACGGTTTGATGACTGATGCCCAGCTCTTGACCGATGCTATGGCTGCTATTATGCCGGTCTCTTTCGACCAATTCAGCGATTTTATCGCAATTTTCGACAACAGGCCTTCCGGAGCGTGGCGCATCTTCGACCACCTCTACACCAGAAGGAAAACGTGTTAGCGCGTGAAATGAGCTTTACAAAAAGGTATAGCATGACCCGATGCGACGAATAAAACTAAAACTACGCGCTTTCAGCGCCAACTAGCGAAAATACCGCAAGACTTTTTTGACAACCTAATATATCGGGTGATTTTTTAAGAGCTTGATAACTTTTTTTTAAAAAAAACGCATAAAATTTGCAAAATCTCATCGGTTCTTTATTTGAAACGTTAGATTGCTTCATGACATTTACTTTTTGAAGATAATTTCATTTAAATGTTGACCGCGGCTGCGTCTTAGGTGGTCCATTCGGAAAGTCCAATTTTGGGCAACTTTTTCGAGCATTTCGGCCGGAATAGCCCGAATTTCTTCGGAAATGTTGTCTTCCAAAGCTGGAATAGTTGCTGGCTTATTTCTGTAGACTTTAGACTTGACGTAGCCCCACAAAAAATAGTCTAAAGGCGTTAAATCGCATGATCTTGGTGGCCAACTGCCCATGTATCCCGAAAAATGCACTGTTTGGTGTGGTTTGTACGCTGGTGGAATCATTGGACCGTATTTTTTCAAAGATGCTGTTGAACGCAACGTTACGGTGAATGGCGATCGCTACCGTTCGATGCTAACAAACTTTTTGTTGCCAAAAATGGAAGAACTGAACTTGGTTGACATGTGGTTTCAACAAGATGGCGCTACATGCCACACAGCTCGCGATTCTATGGCCATTTTGAGGGAAAACTTCGGAGAACAATTCATCTCAAGAAATGGACCCGTAAGTTGGCCACCAAGATCATGCGATTTAACGCCTTTAGACTATTTTTTGTGGGGCTACGTCAAGTCTAAAGTCTACAGAAATAAGCCAGCAACTATTCCAGCTTTGGAAGACAACATTTCCGAAGAAATTCGGGCTATTCCGGCCGAAATGCTCGAAAAAGTTGCCCAAAATTGGACTTTCCGAATGGACCACCTAAGACGCAGCCGCGGTCAACATTTAAATGAAATTATCTTCAAAAAGTAAATGTCATGAACCAATCTAACGTTTCAAATAAAGAACCGATGAGATTTTGCAAATTTTATGCGTTTTTTTTTAAAAAAAGTTATCAAGCTCTTAAAAAATCACCCGATAAAAATAACGAGCATATATGTATGTATGTTCAATCGTTTTCGTTAACGATTTTTTTTTGTCAAAATTATGAAATAAATGTTATTTTCAAACCCTGGTTATAATCCAAAAAGCATTTTATTCCATCAAAAATTATCGTAATCATAAAATTTCAATTAGACTGTCCAGCCATTTTGAAAAAAATGTTCCAGAAAAAAAGGAATTTATAAATACAAATTTCGTAAAGCATCGAAGATGTAGAAGCAAAACGTAGTAGGGTGGCAAGTTGCATAGTAAATTGAGTATACCCTAAAATTCTGTGATGACTTAAATAATGGCGTGATGGACGTTTTGTAACTGTTAAAACATGAGTTTCTAAGAACAAAAATTAGCGCTGCCCTACGTTGGCGTTGGCATGCATGGACGATGCCCACAGGGGCTTAACGTCGTTGATTAATAAACACGTCGTGTTATGTGATTAAATCTAAGGCGCCTCAAATATACGCGCTGGTTCATTCGTATTTGTAGGTATTTGTGACAAGATGACGTCTTAATAAAACGTAGAAGATTTTATGACACCGGACATAACTCCTATTTTCTTACTTTTTTTTAGATGGACTTCAGACACGCCCGCTAGAATGTGTGAAAGCGCTTGAGGGAATGAACAGCGTACATATGTACATATGTAGGTAAGTAAACTGTAATACATAAAGGGGATTCTCTTGCTGTTGCAAGATTGCAGATTGCAAAAATCCTATGCCGAAATATAAAAGGGCACGAGAGCACCCATTGCAGAATCTAGTGATATATGAACGGCTGATTCTGTCAATTTATTGTAAATGACTATTGTGAATTGGCGCACCTTCTGCATTCATTCATAACAAAAACACTGTAGCAAATCTTTATAATTTAAATAGAAATTATAGAATATATTTAAAATTTATCTTCCGCAACAATTTAACGTCAAAATATGTATTTAAGTAAAACGACAGCTAGCAAAGGGTTGGAATTATTTTTTTACGTGTCATTGCGCAAAAATAAACATGGGATTTGGTCTGACATATTTTCCAGCCCTTGCAAATATTTTTATGCGTGTGTTTGTTATGGTGCCGTTGCATTTGGTGGAAAAATTTGCAACTCGTGCACCGTGCAAGGGTTTTGCAAGAGCAGGAGAGTCCCCCTATTGTGGATATAAGAATAATAACACTGGGGAACACAATTTTTGTTGACTTCGATTTAGTACTTGTTTTTGAGTCACTTTTGGCCTCTGAATCCAAAAATAACCTCGTTTTTTGTCTAGCACATCAACTTTTTAAGCTACAGAATACCCTTTTTCTCCCACTAGTCATATAAAATATCCTTACGAAACAAAGTAAAGATGAAAAATTATACAGAATATGCTGTTCACAAATTGTCATTGTAGAAATTGTGTAAAGTGAAATTGTCATTGTAGAAGGGATAACATGGTTTTCTTAAACCCGGACATCAATATTACGGTAAAAATTTTCTCTTATAACTCTTTCTTGAGTGTTCAGTTTGTGGACAATCTCGCTTGATGCTCCAACAATAGTCAGCCATCCTGTGCTCATCCCATCTTTCCTAATACCGAGCCTCCATGGTTTGCAGGTCTTGGTGGAAACGCTCTCCCTGCTCATCACTGACTGCACCAAGGTTTGTGGGGAAATTGGTGAGATGACTATGTAGAAAATGCAATTTGATGCTCATATTGCAACCTAGCCTTTTGAAACTCTCCAAGAATTGGTTGACAATATCAATGTAGTTCTCTGCTCTAGTATTTCCAAGAAAATCTTTGATAATGGTTTTGAATGCCAACCAAGCGTTCTTTTGGAGTTCTGTCATTATTTCGATGAAATGTTCATCTTTAACGAGTTGCCGAATCTGTGGACCATTAAATACATCAGTCCTGGACTGTCTTTTGAAAAGATAAATCAAAAGACAGTCCAGGAAATGCCAAAATTAAATACTTGAAACAGTCCCCTTCAGAGGACAAATTTTTAACAAACTGTTTCATGAGCCCAAGCTTTATATGTAGAAATGGGAATACAATGTTCTTCTTGTCGACAAGTGGTTGATGTAGAATGTTCTGATCACCAGGTTTTAGCTCAGATCTTGGCGGCCAATTCGACTGCATCCAAGCTTCTCACGAACTCTGCTGTCCCACATAGACAAAAATCAGGGATACTTTGTGTATCCTCGTTGCTGACCAAGAAGGAAGCAGACCATTTTAAGGTCAACACAGATGATCCAGTTATGCATGTCATATTGCAGCAAATCAATTACTCTCTTTATGTCTTCATATGCTTCTTGTAAACGAACAGAATGACCGATTTGAACTGCACCAAAGACATTTCCATTGTGCAATAGTACACTCTTCAAGCTCCTCTCTCAGCTGTCTATGAAAAGTCTCCATTCAGTTGCGTTATATGTTGGAATTCCCAACACATTCATCAAACCTTGTACGTTACAGCAATACACAAATCTTGAGTCATTTCGAAAGTATGGCAGAAATTCACTTTCTCTGGATCGAAAGTACGATACCGTAGCTCCTTTTTCAAGCAAGTTCTTCTTATACAGTCTGGATGCCATCAGCTCCGAAGCTTTTTTGGATAGTTCTAAATCTCGTGCCAAATCATTCAACTCATTCTGATCAAATCCCTTTCGAGCAGTGCCGTCTTCAATTTCAAAGTCTTCATCGTTGGAGTCATATGAATCATCATCACACACGCTTTCTTGTATTTCTGATAGGGGTAGTTCTTCGAAAACTGGCACTGGGATTTCAGCTGAATGAGGCACTGGGCGTATAGCCGATAGTAAACTAGGATACTCTATCTTACATTTATTTTTTTGTTATAACCTGACGTTTTCACCATACAGAAATAACAATCACTTGAATGATCTTTGGGCTCTCGCCAACTCATTGGTATATCAAATGGCATTTTATCACGTGTTCACTTAGTCCACATTCGTAAACTCTCGACACACTGCTTGCACACCTTGTGAGGGGCCCAAGCTTTATCCTGATCACCGATTTTCATTTTAAAATACGCTAAATAGGCTTGCCTGACAAATGGACTAATGTTTCTCCTTTGACTTGGAATAGTAAAACTGCGACAAATGTAGCAAAACGAATCAGCACTGTTTATATGTACACCTTCGACGTGAAATGCCAGAGACAGACATGATCTAAAGGAAAGAGAAGTTGTTCTCAGAAATAAATGTAAAAAAAAATTCTTGTTTAAAAAACCGGACGTAACGTATGAGCACAAACAACGTCTCACCACACAATCTCGCGCGAAACTGAACTTGCTCGTATGGGAAGAAGAGAATGATGCCGTAGGTCACCAACGACAGGTTCATACATGTCCCAACTAAGTCTAGACGATTGTCCTCACAAGCATGAACCTGCTGTTATTCTCCTACAGCGATATTCACTTATTCCAAATAAAAAAAAATTAAACTTCCGTCTATAGAAGAGCGTACCCTGTTTTATGATCTAAGCAGCACACTGCAGGGAGTGGTCTCATTACTATAAGCTGTAGCAAAAAAACTTGACGTGATAGAAGAAAATTGACTTCGGATTTGAATTTAACACACCTAAACAGCTGTAAAATCGAAAGCAACAAAAATTTTGTTTCACATTGTTCCCCAGTGTAATATTTGTTAATTCTAAAATACATATATATCCGTGGCTCGCAAAAATCTTCGTCGCTATGTATGCACGCTCATATAAACACATACGAATTTGCGCTAGTTTGTAGGCGAAGCTACTGAAGCGGCAAAGGAAGGCGGTGACAATCGGTGGGCTTTCGTTTGTTTTTTTGTCACAGATTGGATTTTCTACCAGTAACACAATGTTGTGATGCTTTGTCGTCGCGTCAGTCCTTCGACATATTGACTTTTTGACAAAGCGTGGGTTTCGGTCATGCGAAAGATGCCTGAAACACTTGTTACTATGAATGTATGTACATATGCATGTGGCTCGCATTTGCTTTCGTAAACATACAGACAAATGTGCCAAAGAAATACTATACATATGTATATGCCATAGAAATTCTATTGCTACAAATATGGAAATGATAACGAAATAATGCGAATATGTATATTTCATGAAGGTCACCAATTTTCTTTGAAGAAATGAAGATCATTTGGCACTTCTTATTTGTCGAAATAAATATAATTTATTTAAAAATTAAAAAAAATAAAATTAAAGAGAAATAAAATTAAAATTATTTTAACCTAATTTTTTCGATTTTGTAAAAAAAAACAAAAATGTTTACCATTTTTCGGAAAACAATGGTTCACATAGTTAATACGAAATAATCACGCATATGTGACTCAGAGAATGCTTTTTTACGTTCTATGTGTGACTTTGTATATTTTTCTTCAAAGCATTTCTCTTTATTTATTCTCGAATGAATTCAGTCGTTTGACATATATTTCTGCCAGAGAACGTGCTCATTTCTGCTAAATAGCAGCGAAAATGGTGAATTCCTTACTACAATTCTATCAGCCAGAAAACGTGAAACATAGAGAAGGTGCAGGTTCGACAGCGAACATTTTATAAAATTGCGACACGGAATGTCACTACACAACTACAGAATTCACGTTGTGAAATGTTAACATTTTTAACAGTTCTCCACATACTCAAACAGAGAATATGCAGAGAAATAATATACATTATGTATGTATGTACGGCAAATGATGCCATAACATGTATGCGCAATCAAGGAATATTGAAGAAAAATAAGTTCCTTGATATTCCATTTTTAACAGCGAAAAATGTGTACAAATACAGCTCTCTCACATACCCAAGAATATGAAGAGACATAAATAATGTTATATGTACATATGTAAGTGACATTGCTACACTCACTCAAACAATAAATTAATCTCAATACGCTCTTATACGTCTTATACGTTAGAAGTGAAATAATCGAGATGACCTTCTGTAGCAGTTATTAAGCAAGGATTAGTCAGTCATTAAGCAAACATTGAAATGTGACGTATTAATTTACTAAGTATTGTAATATTTAAATTTGTTAATAAATTAAAATTAAATCCAATAAGCTAATAGTAAAATTTTACTGGCGCAGTCGGTAGGATCTACGAAAAAGATCCTTAAACGAACCTACTATTAAAAAATTAATAATAATCATAATAATAAAAGGAAAGTTAATAAAAATAAATACACGCGCTGAATAAAAAAAAAAAAAACATTATATTCTAATGTCATGCCGTTGGATGTCAATATATTGTTCAATGTCAAAGTAAAGCAGTTCAATGTCAAGTAAAGTTCAGTGTAGTGTCTTTCAATATCATACCAATGTCAATGTAACTTAAGGACAAATTAATGTCAAAAGAAAGACATCTAAAATACAAAAAAAAATTTAATAAGAACGGTTCCAGTAACAGTGATAGTTTACACGAAAGAAAGAGAACTAAAATACAAAAAAAAAATTAATAAAAACGGTTCCAGTGATTTACACGAATATTAACAAGCTAAGAGAAAAAACTCACAGTGTATGAAAAATAATACTCTTGGCAATAAAGAATTCGTGCCTAAAAAAAAGAGTTTTAGAACAAATACTACTAAAATAAATAAAAACTTTACCGATATCTATTACTTAATTTTGTTAAGATAATTTGATAAAAAAAGCACTATAAAAAAAAAATAATAATAATTGATCTTAATCTGTACACTGCTCTTATCAATGCGCGTTGAAGAAGAGTTAGAAACTATAGACAAAAAGTTGAGCTCTCTTAGTATAAATAAAGAAACAACAATGACCGAAGGAAAAGATAAGCGTGATCTCGTTATGCAAACCATTAAGCTGATTCAACCGTTTGACGGCAACAAAAACTACTTGGCGATGTATGTCGACAGCATGGATAGCGTTGTACCTCGGTACACAACTATCTCTTCAGAAGAGGCTGCATTTTATTTCAACTGCGTTACCTGCACTCTAAGAGGTTCTGCTCTTGATATTGTAAGACGGGAGCAACCATGCGATTGGACAACACTACGACAATTGCTTATTGATGAATTTGGCGAACATACACCTGTTTCTACTCTTATTTTGGAAATCAGTAATATAAAATTTAAGAATAGTGTAAAATTATTGTGCGAAGAAATTAACATTGAAGTATGTAGAGTAAAAGATTGTATTAAATTAAAAAATGAAAATATATCCACTAAAACATTTTTGTACAAAGAGCTAGATCAGATCAGTTTAAAAACGTTGAAAAGGGAATTGCCAAATTATTTAACAGCATTAATAAACGCAAATTTAGTAACTGACCTTAAGTCCGCAATAAAAATTTTGAAAGAAAATAATGTATTTGAAGATGATAGAAGATTGAGCAAAACCAAACAAAATCATAATCAAAGAAACATTCCATTTCCCAGAGTTCCCAACCTTTCTCACATAAATTCAAATAGAGAAAATAGTAAAGAGTTTCAACATTTTTCTCCGTCTAATGGAAATCGATTTTTTGACTATTCTCATGGCATTAACTATCAAGGATATGCATTGCCACCTAATAACGCAAATCATTTTTATCATTCAAATCCAAATGGATGGACTTATCACCCACAAATGAATGCAACTTTGAATTGTCCTAATAGTTATACTAACAGCAATAATTTTATTGCGCTTAATGCCAATAATGTACCTAAAATAAATTCGCAACAAATAAGAAGGCAAAATGAAAGTAATTCGAATCAATCTAGAATAAGACGATACGGCGCTCCTCAACCAATGGAATTTGAGTCATCAAATATTCAATTTGAAGCCTCGGAGGATTACCAACAATAGAATTAAAGATTGAACATAAATGTATAAGGTTTTTGATAGATACGGGGTCTTCTGTTAGTTTAATAAAGCCCCAAGTTCTTAGTAGTAGAATTGTTGAAGTTGAACCAATATTATTAAAAACAATTACAGGAAAAGTATTACTTAAACAAATTCAAGAAGTTTTCGACAACTACCATAACCACAAATTGACGTTTTACGTTTATAATTTCTCCGATAATTACGACGGATTAATAGGCTACAATACACTTCGTCAGCTCAACTCTAAGATCGATTTAAAAAATAATACGATTAGTTTACAAGGACATATATACAAATTTTTCAACACAGTTAAAAATTATACACACACTAACTTACTAACCGAGTTGAAAGTCAATGATGACAAATTTACTGACACATTCAGACTCAACCATTTAAATAATGAAGAATCGGAAAAATTGAATAAATTACTGAAAAAACACAAAACTTTATTTTACAAGGAAGGTGAGAAACTTACATTCACTCACAGAATTAAACACAAAATAAAAACTATTCATGAAGATCCAATCTACGTTAAATCCTATAGGTACCCAGAAGTACATAAAGCGGAAGTAAATAAACAAATAAAAGATATGCTAGAACAAAAAATAATTTGCCACAGTACTTCTCCATATTCTGCACCGATTTGAGTGGTACCTAAAAAGCTAGATGCTTCAGGTAAAGACAAATGGAGAATCGTTGTAGATTACCGTAAGTTAAATAATATTACTGTGGATGACAAGTACCCCATTCCAAACATGGACGAGATACTGGACAAGTTAGGTAGATGTTTATACTTCACGACAATTGATTTGGCGCAAGGATTCCATCAAATCGAAATGGATCCAATAGATAGACAAAAAACAGCCTTTTCTACACAAAATGGCCACTTCGAATTTTTGAGAATGCCATTCGGTTTAAAAAATGCGCCAGCCACCTTCCAACGGCTGATGAATACAGTCTTGGACGGTCTAATTGGGAAAGATTGCATGGTTTATTTAGATGATATGGTAGTTTTCAATACATCTCTGCAGGAGCACATCGAATGGCTCGATAAAGTGTTTCAAAGATTAGCTGAAGCGAATCTAAAAGTGCAGCCGAACAAAAATGAATTTTTAAAACAAGAAACCGAGTTTCTTGGCCATGTTATTACCCCTTCTGGCATAAAACCAAATCCTAATAAAGTCGTAGCAATTTTAAATTATCCGATTCCCAAAACGGAAAAGGAAATAAAACAATTTTTAGGTTTAGCGGGATTTTACCGCAAATTTATTCAAAATTTTTCAAAGATAACAAAACCCTTAACAAATTGCTTAAAGAAAGGCAATAAAGTGAATAATTCAGATAAAGAATTTATCAGAGCCGTAGAAACTATCAAGCTATTAATAACAAAAGAGCCGATCTTGGCGTATCCAAATTACGAGAAGTTATTTACGTTAACGACAGACGCCTCTAATGTAGCATTAGGAGCAGTGTTAAGCCAAAATGGACATCCGATCTGTTTCGCCAGCCGTACACTTAATGAACATGAGTTGAATTATTCGGCAACAGAAAAAGAGCTCTTGGCAATGGTATGGGCTACGAAGTACTTTAGACCGTATTTATATGGCAGAAAATTCTTAATAAATAGCGATCATCGCCCTCTGCAATGGTTACATAATTTAAAAGAGCCAAATGCAAAACTGTAACGGTGGAAGATTAGGTTGAATGAATACGATTTTGATATCAAATACAAAAATATTACCACCCTAATTACGTTAAGGAGATAACTAAAATAATTAATGAATGTGAGTTATGCAACCATTGCAAAAACGACCACATTTCGAACAAATTACAGTAAAACCTGTAAAGTTGGACACCCTTATAACTTGGACACTCGCTCAAATTGGACAAAAAGTTCTGTACCAAAATAATATAGTACAAACTATCCATATATTCACTGCTTAATTTGGACACTGTCTATTTTGGAAGTTGGACAAAATTTGTCTAAATTTTTAAACAGCAAGCATTAAAATCCCTTTATATCTTGTACAATACATTTAATATGTATGCATATTTGTATGCTATTTACTTACAAAAGTACTAAATATACATATGTATATTACACACAAATTTGTATTTCGGCATCAATGAAATTTTTCATACGTTGTAATGCCGTTATATTTGCAAAATTATGTATGCATCAAATTTCATGGATTAGCTATGACACAATTATGCATATTTGATCGTTTGTTGCAATCATGTGGAGTTATCTCTGAAAATTAAAAGTGAGATTTTGAATGAACCGGCTAATAAAAGCCTATCTACTCGTATAAGGAAATTGGCAGAAAAATATGGAGTTTCCAAATCAACAATCGCTAATATTAAAAATAAAACGGAACATATTACAAAAGAATTAGAAAGCAACCCCGATCCGAACGCAAAAGAAAAACACGTATAACTGATTTTGAAAAAATAAATGAGGGAATGAAATCGTTTTTTGAAAAATGCAGGTCTAAGAATATTCCAATCAGTGGCCCAATAATTCAAGAAAAGGCTAAGCTATTGGCTTCTGAGTTACAAATACAGAACTTTAGAGCAAGCAATGGGTGGTTAGAATCTTTCCGCTTGAGACATAACATTCAATTTAAAGCTTTAAGTGGTGAAGGGGCGAATGTAGATCTTAAAGCTGCCTCAGATTGGAAAGAAAAACTACCAACACTTTTAAAAAATTATTTACCTGAGAATCAGTTTAAAGTGGATGAAACTGGATTGTTTTATCGTAAATTACCTACTCGAAGTCTCGTTGCAAAAGGCGCAGTTTGCGAAGGAGGTAAACTGGCAAAAGAAAGGCTGAGCGTATTGTTTTGCTGCAGCAGTTCAGGAGAAAAGTTAATGCCGTTGGTTATAGGTAACGCTGCGAAGCCGCGAGCTTTTCACCGAAATAAAATCGACACTCAAAATTTTATTGTGCAATGGGTTCAAAATAAAACGGATTTTATGACAAGCATTGGTCCAGCATTGGCTCAGTTCTATCAATGACCAAATGAAGAAGCAAAATAGAAAAATTATTTTGTTAATTGACAACGCTGCAAGCCACAGTTTAATAAATGAATATTCAAATGTGTTTGTAAAATTTCTGCCACCAAACCTAACGGCAGAAGAATTTCTGTTTTGGATGCTATTCGATGGTTGGTTTCCTCGTGGAACGAATTAGACCCTCTTGTGGTAAGAAAATTCTTTCAACATGCTGGATTTCCTTGCCACGATTTACTGGAATGTCCACCGCAAGAATATCTGAATTATGGAAGTTTGATAAATCACAACTATCCTGAACAATATTAAAATGAATTAGTATCGGCCATAGTTGTGGAAAATATGGAAAAATCAATACATACATATATGTACATGAACAGGTGGGTGATTCCCATGAAACTATTTTTAAAAACGTGGTAGAGGATTTAAAACACATCTCCCAAGGAACTGCTTCAAGAGAAAGTGAAGATGAGTGCACTGAAAACTATAATCTTCCCACTGCAAAATAAGCTTTATCAAACATGAACGAAGTCATTATTTATGTATCAGCACATCAATCAACTTTGCTGCCGGAGCTTTTAAAGTTAAAACGAAATTGGAACAAAATATAAGCTTATCAAAATTAAAACAAACTGAAATAGATGCATATTTTTCTAAAACATAAGTTGTACATACATATATCCGTATTCTAAAATGTGTTAATTTTTGTTTTTCTATTACACACTTATATATTGAATTCAATGTACGTTTTTTTAACTAGTTTTTAAAATAAATCAATAAAATAAGAAAAGAATCATTTCTTTATAACATGGACACTCGCATAAGTTGGACAAAAAGTGATGAACCGCAGGCGTCCAACTTAGACAGGTTTTACTGTACCATTTAAAGTTACGCCTCTTGTGTATGAGACTCAAGAAAAGTTTGTAGTAGACTTTTGGAAATGGGATGATGAAAATTATTTAACATGTATTGATTTGTTTTCTAAATTTGCTGCAGCTGAAAAAGTACCTGCTTTAAATTAGTTAGAAACTAAGAAAGCCCTCCTAAAGATTTTTAATTTTATGGGACCTCCGAAAACATTAAAAATAGACCAGGACCAAGGTAACAATAATGTTAGCATAAAGCAGTGGTGTCAAAAATTGAACATAGCAGTCGAAGTCACAAGTGGGAAAACTGGTATTAGTGACATTGAGCGGTTTCATAAAACGATGAATGAAAAATTGAGAATTATTTGTAGCTCTGGGGATAAAGAGTTGAAATACCTTCAAATTGAACAAGCATTATATACCTACAATCATGTTATTTCTCATTCCACTACACGTGAAAGTCCCTATAACATATTTTTTAATCGAAAACACCCAAAAACAAATCCCCAATTAATTAAAGAACGAAGAATAAATAACATAAATCAAAACCGACAAGAAAAAGAAATAGATACGAATTTTGTTAGCGCCGAAGCCTCTAGGAAAAGATTAGAAAAAATTAGTAACCCTTATAAAAGAGTAAGACTTGTTCAAACCGAGTCTGATGGGGAACATCATGTAGTAAAGTTTAAAAACAAAAAAGTAAGAAAATACAAAAGCCAATTTAAAAGAAGAAAAAAATATGTCTAACTGATTTATGTTTACAATTTAGTTTTAGTTTTCAAATATTAAATATTTCGTACAAAACAAAAAACAAACCAAATGGGTTAAAGCATTTACTAATATTATTAAGCATTCTATGAACCTGTTAACATTTTAATTCTACTTATTTTGTAAATAATAAAAACCAAAAACTGCAATGAGGATATTGCAATATTTTAAGATGGGAGGGGTGACATTGCTACACTCACTCAAACAATAAATTAATCTCAATACGCTCTTATACGTCTTATACGTTAGAAGTGAAATAATCGAGATGACCTTCTGTAGCAGTTATTAAGCAAGGATTAGTCAGTCATTAAGCAAACATTGAAATGTGACGTATTAATTTACTAAGTATTGTAATATTTAAATTTGTTAAATAATTAAAATTAAATGCAATAAGCTAATATTAAAATTTTACTTGTAAGTTATCACAGCTAGCATAGCTAACAAAATGTACAACAACAAAGTTGTCGTAGCTAGCAAAATATACCGATATTACTCAATTCAGCAATATTCCGTAAATATACAATATAATTGCTCAATAAAGTTAATTTCTAAAATTTACAACAACAGCACA